>NW_017307073.1:4603-23458 GCF_000935625.1 Nanorana parkeri | reverse complement strand
CCCCCCCCTCCACTGCATAGACAACAATCTAAGATAAACATAGCAAACGGGTCAGTGCTATTGAGGAAACCAGAGGGCACACAGTGATCTAATGAGAATATGTCAATGCATAAATAATGAAATGAGTAGAAAGGGGAAATTGTGCATGACCGAAACATGTGTGTTTTACAAATGAGCATTTATTTTAGATGACTTTTCTTAAAGTGACTCTAATGCTAAAATCAAACTAAGAATAAAAGATTTCCCGGCAAAGAAGATAGTAAATAATTACCACTTCTTCTGCCCACGCCGCCAAATGCCATTATAATAAACAGAAAGACACTCCGGAAACCGACACTTCCAGGAATGGTAATCTTCTGGTCCTTTGACGCACTCAGTGGTTCCTCCCGCCAATGCTAAAAGTGACACGAAACTAAGGTTAACAGATTTAAAAAAATGCAATCTGGGGACACCCTACTGACTACGCCCACTTGCAATCACACCCATAAAACCACCCCCCATTTGTATTCCTCCCCCCCCCCCCCACACACACACACAATTTTAACATGCCCTGAAACGATTGGTCTCAGACTACGACATGGTGAATCATGCGTGTGGCCAACAGTGGAAGCGACTACTGTACTATGGGTCAAGCATGTGTAACGCACAGAGCACAGTGATCAGGAGTGTGTAATGCACAGACTTCAGGGGTCAAGAGTGCATAAGGCACAGAGAGTCAGGAGGGTGTAACACGGAACGTAGGGATCAAGGGTGCATGAAGCAGGAATAAGGAGTAAGTAACATACAGAGTGCAAGGGTCAGGAGTAGGTAACACATGGAATAAAGAGGTCAGGAGCAAGAAACACATGGAGTACAGGGGTCATGAGTAGGTAATGGAGTACAGGGGGTCATGAGTAGGTAACGCATGGAGTACAGGGGTTATGAGTAGGTAACGCATGGAGTACAGGGGTCATGAGTAGGTAACGCATTAAGTACAGGGGTCATCAGTAGGTAACTCATGGAGTACTGGGGTCATGAGTAGGCAATGAATGGAGTACAGGGGCCATGAGTAGGTAAGGAATGGAGTACAGGGGTCATGAGTAGGTAAGGAATGGAGTACAGGGATCATGAATAGGTAATGAATGGAGTACAGAGGCCATGAGTAGGTAATGAATGGAGTACAGGGGTCATGAGTAGGTAATGAATGGAGTACAGAGGTCATGAGTAGGCAATGAATGGAGTACAGGGGTCATGAGTAGGGGACAGTAGCATGTAACGCAGGTTTCAGAGCTCAGTTGTAAGTAACGCAGGGTTCAGGGGGTCAGAAAAAAGTGATACAGTGTTCAGGGGTCAGTAGTAAGAGGCAACCATCACCGCATGTACAATACTGTCTCCTCTACCTAACTCCCGCTGCTCTGATTGTGTGCACCCCCTTCAGGCGGCAAAAAGGCTAGGAACACCACTGGGTATGGAGTTGAGAATCTGTTAACTGCAGCAGTGTAGGCTCAGGATTAGGTGTTCCCAGATCGGTACCCAAAAGATCTTACACAGTGTGGTGGTCTAGTGTACACAATCCAGACTTGATTGGTGAGCAGGATGTGCCCTGTTTTCCATTGACTGGTGTGTCCATTACAAGGAATTTGCAGCTCGCTTCCACCGATCACCGATCCCTAATCTGCCTTATTGACAAGTGTTTACTGTGTTGAGATGAGGCAGCTTCCTGTGAGTTGTAGAGCGAGCTCCAGTGTGAGCGAGTTTCATGCCAGACCAAATTGGCTGAGAAAAGTCACAGACAGCTGCCATGCTGCCTCTCCAATCCTTCTGCTGTGTTGGAGAAGAAGCAGCTGATGAATAATGGATAGTTTGTAGAACCTCAGTAAGAGAAGAGAGGCAGCCATTGAAGTATGCTGCTGTACGGGCAGCCCAGACTGATATCCTTCATAGAAAGAAAAACGCTGGTACCACAATGCTGGATTTACAATATAGAGATTAGAATATAATATTTTAATGAGTCAAAGTGAAATCAGCAGATGGAACCATTGAACTAGTGTACAGTAGAGTGCGCCTAACACAAAGTCTTGTCCCGATACCCCCACACACCAAGATCTTCCCCTTCCACCGCATCATGCTTTGACATGCCAGCTGATGCAGGGCAGAGAAAGCTATAAACTGAACTCCAGCCTTCCCTTCCAACTTGTACAGTTGTACCGGCCCCTCTCCTGGATTGACATTGCTTCTTCTGACTTCATTGCCCACTGTGAGCTTCTCACCATGTGCATCAGAAGCTGCAGCACGTCAGAGATAGAGCCCTCCTCATTTCCTGGCTGGAGGACATCAAAATGTATCTAGCCCTTTCCTCCCCAGCCTGACTTTCCTAGGCTGTACCTTTCATTGATTGGATTTCAGTTTATTCAATCATGGAGGCTCAGCATCACATGTGGACATTACCTAGGATGGCTTGTGTTCTAGCAAAGTTTGTGACTAGGTTGGAATGTGTGACCGGTCATGTGCTCACACACTTTAACGTAATCCCACCCAGTTTTTCGGCGGTGGAATGTGTGACCGCCGATAGGTCAAGAATCCCAACGCTTTCTCAGCTGTTCCAAGGCAGATCAGCATTGCAGAACGTATGTGCAGGAGAACCGATCTGCCCTGGAACAGCTGATGGGTCCTGAAATGTCACTTCTCTCCGACTTCGCGGAATGTGAGATTACACATTCCGCAAAGTTGCAGGTGCAGCGCGTGTCGGGATCCTCAGGCAGTTGCATGCCAGCTAAATTAGGACCCCACCTGGAGCTCCTCCCACTGGACCAGTGCTGACTGGCCGCTGCTCTCCCGCACCAAAGGTAAGTGAAAAAAAAAAAAAAAACATAGCGCAAACATCGGGGCATTTTGACAAGTACAAGTACTTGTCAAAATGCCCTGTTTTTTCCTCCCTCACCCTGCAGCGCAGTAAGGCGGCCGCCTGACTTGCCTTGCGGTAGCGCCGGGCCTGCATACACTTTACAACCATCGCAAGACCTTAGTCTTGCGATGGTTGTAAAGTAATTAAAAAAACGTATGATCTGCCCATCTTGGACAGGCAGATCGTACTATCGATCATCGCAAGCCCGCCCCCCTAAGGGGCGGGCTTCCGATGACCGCAATGCTGAACGGGCAGTGTGCGCACACCGGCCCGTTCGGCATTTGTCTCCCAAGCACCGTTCAAACTAGCTGAAAATCGTACGATTTTCGGCTGGTTTTCTAGCGTGCTCCTTAGACAAAAGACGTGCGACCGTACAGTAGAAACGGTCGCACGTCTTCGTTCACACTGCTCGATTCTCGTACGATCGCGGGATTTCCCGCGATTCTCGTATGAGAATCGAGCAGTGTATGGGCACCTTTATTCTACCTTCACTATTTATTGAGTTCATGGCCCAGAACACGCATGTAGCTGGTGCAATTTTGTCCGCTCCTGATATGCACATGCTTGTTCCAGGTCAGTGACTCACCAAGTAATAAAGAAAAGATAACAGCCCTGGAAAATTCCCCTTTAAAAACAAGCCAATGGATCTCTAAGGGTGGAAATGTGGAAGCTGCCATTACTAACTGATATCATGGCAATCTGATAGAGACACCTGAACTTTACACACTGGAGTAAAACAAGCACCTGCAGTATTCCATACTGGTTTGCTTTTTTTAAAAAAAAGGTGGCATGAGGTGTGCCTTGGTTCGCAATGACTGATGAAAAATACAGAAGATGATTGAGCACCAAGAACATAGTCCATCAGCTGCAGATGTAGGCAAAACCTTTACTGCCCTGGAATAATGCTTTTTGCTGCCATTTGTTTTGTTTTTTTATATTCTTTATTTATATAAGCATACCAACATAGTACAGAAGTGCGAAACAGTAGGACCTCATGGCCCTGCATAATGAAACATATACAGAAATTCAGCTTATACATCACACAGCCGAGCCCGGCATGTCCATTCCCTTCTGCTCATACATAGTGCAATAAAACCATCAATCTGTACTAGAGGTCAGCATGCATTTCCACCTTACTTTTCTCAACAATTAACCAAGAAACCTAACTTGGACCCCAAGCCAGGAGGACCATCCCTCATCTCGAGCTGATAGCCTTCCAACTACTCGGGTTCCGCTGGAGGCGAATTACAACAAGGACAGGAGAAACAGAAAGAAAACACAGAGACATACAAGGACGACAACAACAAAAAAAGGGGGGGGGGGGGGCGAAAGATCTCAGTGCCCGTGCCCTGGGTGCGATCGCCGCACCGCACTCAGCGCGCATTCCCCGGTACGAATATTATTTCTTACCCCACCACCGAAGCGCTACTCCAGGTGCTGCCATTTGTTTTTAACATAAAATAAAATTTTTACCTTCTTACATAATTTTTTTTTAAAATTTAGATCTCAGAGCCACTGATCTCCTCCAGCCTCTTTTCACTCACTTGCTGTATTTATGCATGTATTCCAGTATCTGTTGCAGATTGCTCTCAACCAACTTCCTGACATCAATGGACCATGCCTGAGTAATATGCCTCTTCATCAGGGAAGCATGAGACAACTATGGTGCACAGTTTAGGAGACAGTTGTCACCCCATACAAGAAAATAACCAAACAAGGACCTTTGTGATAGGATCACCAGGGATTTATTTAATGAAAGCAACTTTTGAACTCATATTAATTGATCTTTGTCAGCTGACTTTTTTTGCGCCAAATAGGTTTTGCATTCCCATAGTCGATGAGAAAACCTGTCAAAAGGAGTCAACTTGCCAAAAAATTGTGAATGATCTCAGAGGTGCCTTAAACTGATGCCCGTTGACACAGACCCTAACAAGCTCATATGAGATTTTAGTTATGGGGTTTACATCAGGGCTGGACAAATCCCAGGAGCCAGGTAGCCAATGCTCCTTAAAAATTACAGCCGGCACCCAACTTTTGAGGTTTTCTCTAGTTGTTGTGAATGGAGCTGGCTTCCAAAAATATTCTGCAGGTCTCTGGATTCTATATTAATTTGCCCACCCCTGTTTAGATATTTGTTAAGGGCTCACTTGAAGTGAACCAATCATATCCACCAATGTCCACCATCCCCACCAATGTGTATAAAGTAATGGAAATAGTAAAGTGCAGACATCTTGTGGTGTCAAGGTACCTGTATTTGTCTGTTGGTGACTGGGGATGTCTCTGCATCCTAGGCGGGGGCTCTATGAAGGACCACAACTTTTCTCCAAGCTCAGATTAAACCCAACCATCTCCCTGCAGAAATCGCAGTCCGCTATGGAATGGCTCATGTTAGACGCCCCATCCCTCATTTTATTAAATAAGGCACAAACGACCCCTACCTTACAGTGCAGTACGCGCACATCAATATTTTATTTGAATTGGCCATTTGACTAGTCATTAAAGTGATCAAATGTTTTTTACCAGCAATTGAAAGATTTGTCCAGTCAGAATTTGACAATCCAATGAGATAGTAAGAAGAATCTGATGATTATCCATCAGATGTAAGTTTCATGCTTATGGTAGGAATCTACCAGATATATAGCTGTAACACAGAACTGTCCAGCAGAGGGTACTGTAGAATTACATTTTGCAGTCTCAGTCTCTGATCGCCTATAATTAAACGCAGAGGGAAAACATTTCCATCATAATGATCTATAATGTATTCCTAGCCGAAGTCATCAGAGGGTGTTGGCCTGATCTGACCATATTTAGGTCCAGCTTCTTGGAATGATTGGGCGTTCCTGCGGTAATTGGCAGTATAGGGTAATGATCACCTAAAAATCTGGGGGCACCTTAAGGCAATGTTTAACTACAATGCAAACCTGTAAATAAAAACCATGATCTGGACTGTATTTGCAATAACTTGTTAAAGATGTCACTAGCGCACCATATTGAAGTGAAGAACAGGTCTGTTTATTGATGCTTCATGTCAAAACAAATAACAACATTTCGGGGCCACACAGGGTCCCTTTCATTAGGCTTGAAATGACAATTGACCCTGTGTGGCCCCGAAAATGTTGTAATTTGTTATGACATGAAGCGTCAATAAACAGTCGTGTTCTTCACTTCAATATGGTGTGACATATGTAACAAGTTTCAGTATTGGTGGTGCCATCCGCGGTGATTTCAAGTAACTCGCGCAGACAGTTAAACCCGGTAGTGAGTGCAGTAGGATTCTGGAATACATGTAGTTACCATAATGGCACATGGGCCAGTGTCTAGGGCAGCAGGGTAAGCGGGCAGTGCCAAGCCATAACAGAGAAATGCTTCCCAGCTGAGCCTTTTTACTCAGGCTGTGGCTGATTTTCTTAAGAAAAAATAAACTGTAAGACTGCACAGGTTTTGTTTTGCTACATTTGGAATGTATTTAATTAATTTACCCAGAAAGTTTATTTGGACTTCAAGGTAAACAGTAAACACCACAATGATAACTCAACATCTGTTATCATACACAATACACTTCCCCTAGGTAGAGCAGTGCTACTTTCTTCATGTAGTTCAGAAGCTTTACACCCGTGCTACATTCCCAGCTCCAGAATACCTGCATCCTAGTGCAATCCCCTTCATCCCTAGAAATATGCAGCCAATCAGAGTCTTCACACAGCTCCCAACGATCCCTCATTTGGAGAGACTATCCCTCTTTATGAACCAAATCCCTCCGTCCCTCTTTCCTCCTCAGCTGTCCCTCTTTGGGTCTGATATCTATGACAGTGGACCAGTGGCGTCACAAGGGGGGTGCGTCCCGCACCCGGGTGACACCATTGGAGGGGTGACACCAAAATGACTTACAGTCATTTTGGTGTCACCCCCCTCTGAAAAGTCAGGCACTCGGTCATGGACCGAACGCCCGACAGTATCAGGAGAGAGGAGGGGACTCGGCGGCATACCTTATCCCGCCGGGTGGCTGTCTCCTCCTCTCTCTGCCGGCGTCCATCATCAAGATGGCCACCGGCAGGTATCAGAATACTGTCGCGCGTGCGCGATAACGTCATTGTGCACATGCGTGGTGACGTCTCGGCGGGGTGACACTCGGACACCGCTCCGGGTGTCACCCAGCTTTGGGACGCCCCTGCAGTGGACTATTTAACTACCAGAAGTGTGATACTGAACTAAACCTTACATCTAGCATCTAAATAATTACCTTGGTTAGTTTGCACAGCCAGTACAAATTGTGATGAAAAAAAAAACAATTGTGGGTTCAAACAGTCATTTTTTGTGCTTCAGGATGTTGGGAGGTCTGTCTCTGCCCTGTTAGAAGATGTACAGGGCGGGAGATACAAGACAGGTTCATTATCAGTAAGTAAATTAGACAGTCAGGCAATAGACACACAGTGTGTTCCATTATTAATTAGTCTAGGACCATCAATGACTCATGTGTTTATGATCAGACTAATAACATATGGGGGATATTTGTTGCAGTCCCCTATCCTGCGTATTTGGCAGTAAAGTCAATGTGTTTGTTTCTGGTATATGGCGTCTATAGCATGCTCAGATATATTTGTTTACACAGCGGCATTCGGCAGAGCTTTCAATTCTGGTACACTAAACATGTTGACACTAGTTGATGGCCTATTGGACCTTCCAACCTGATGTCCCAACGACACTAGGCCCAACATGGACAGGTGTCAATTAAAGCCGAACGATGATTTTATTGTTTGTAGTTATGTTATCAGCCCTTTATTTGTGAGTTGTAGCCATATTTTTCTTTTATTTCATCGACATACAGTACACTTAGCTTTAAAGCTCACTATACACAATATCTAACCGTACATTTAACTTTAGATTTACCAAAACTGTAATTTGAGGACCTACCTAGACTATTAAAGTGACCTAAAACTCAGGAGTGAAATCTTAAAAATGTCGAAATGCTTTAACTTTTAACAAAAATGTATCTCATTTGTGTATTACTCGGCTGTAGATTCCCAAATCATCTCTGAATTGGTGCTGACACTGTCCTTCTTCTGGAGGGGGGCTACTTGTGTTCCCCATGGTTCCTCTGTGTGTTGTAAAGTAGTCACCGCTCCAAGCTCGCTCCCGTGATGGACTACAATCTCATGTTTAGTTTATTAAAGGAGAACTATGGGGTCAGTGTTTTTCCCCATAGTACTCCTTAGGGTAACAGGAGGACACAAACTAGCGTCCTCACGTTACCCTAAGCTCAGTATACCGCAAGCTACAGCTCGCGGTATACTGAGACGCCGCAGCCGGAGCGGATCCCGACGTAGATGACGGGATCTGCCCAGCTGCGAGAGTGACAGCTGGCTCTGCCTATCTAGAGGCAGAGCCAGCTGTACCCGCCCCCTCCCCGTCCGTTCCGCCAGTCAGCCCTGGCAGATCGGAGCGGGGAGAGGGGAATCCAGCCCCTCCCCCTGTCACGGCAGAGAGCCATGACAGGATCGAGAGGTGAGCGAACCTGGTATGTGTTCGCTCACCTCCCGATCTACTGAGCCGACCTGTGACAGTCTCATTGTCACAGGTCGGCTAGAACTATGAGGTGAGTGGAAATCACTCATCTCATAGTTCTCCTTTCATTTGTATTGGGATTGTAGTCCATCACAGGAGTGAGCTTGGAGCGGTGACTACTTTACAACACACACAGGGACCATGGGGAACAAAAGTTGCCACCCTCCAGAAGAAGGACAGTGTCAGCACCAATTCAGAGATGATTTGAGGATCTACAGCCGAGTGATACACAAATAAGATACATTTTTGTTAATAATTAAGGTACATGAATGTATTTGTAAGATTTCACTCTTGAGTTTAGTGTCGCTTTAAATAAGTTTTTATCAAATCAAACAGGCCTTTATGCGATATAGATGTTGGAAGGGCTCGTTCACACCCGCCTTGTAGGGCTGTATTGGGCATTGCTTCTCAACACAGTCTCAACACATGGATAAGGCAATTTGCCTAATGTCCGATAAGTTCAGTTGGTGTTGGTGTGAATGTTGTCGCGAAGGTGTTAAAATTCCACGCAGTTGAATGAACTGTCAAGTTTAATAAGGATTTAAAAGTACTACAAAACGCTGTTCAAAGTATCACAGCATGTATGCACAAGAGACACCAGTGGGCATGTGTCATGCACGCCATAAAGCACCCGAAAGATTGTACAGTCCGATTTTAATGTTGACTGCTGGAAGCATCCAGGTCATCTCCCGATATACAGGGGAAAAACCTACAGTACAAACTCCATGCACATGGGAACTAAACACTGGCACTGCAAGCAGAAAGCAACATGCCCCTACATTACAGGCAAATTAGGTACATATGGTCTAATTTGTCCCAAAAATGATAACACATTTATATACATACCTGTTTTGATTCCATTTATTGGCTAATTTACAGTAAGTTATGCTGTACAATCGTTTAGACAAGACAAGTAGGAAACACTGACAAGCATCACTGACATACAGAAACAGTAGGTGAGGTGGACCCTGCCCAAACAAGCTTACAGTCTAAAAAGAAGGGGAATTCTACCCCCTTCCCCTACTTTATCTAAAAAAAACCCATGTTTTTATTTCTGTCTGTGTGGCTGCTGAGTTTCCTTCACTTCCTGTCTGGTAAAACATTGTCCTCAGGACAGGAAGTGTCATGAAGCCAGGACCAGCCCATGTGCTCGGGGTTCTGCACGAGCACCTGCGTATGCGCGTGGCATAGTTTGGCTCATAGAAGGGTGCCAGGGGGTGGACTGAACCCAAGCACATGGCCGTTTGTAAGAAGCCTACCTCGTTACGTCCCGGGATCACGATCCGGGACCGCGCATGCGCACAACGGCCTGTAGCGTCTCCTCGCGGCGCACGCGCACGTAGACCCTCGGCTCCTCCTCCTACTAGCGCAGGCGCCCGAGGCTCCTTAAGACGGGGACAAACGAATCTTCAGCGTCCGACTGTTTGCAACAGTGAACGCCGAAGATTCACACTCTGCAACCGCAGACCGCAGCGACCAGGGACCAGCACCTCGCAAACCCCACTTAGGGGGTAGCTCTAAGGCACGTCAGGAGGGAATTCTGAGATTGCCGGCCAGGACGGCTAGAGAGTGGACTGCTGTGCTCACCACCATCAGCCATAGGAGACATCCAGGAGTACTCTTCCAAATCGCAAGTACATGGGGACATTGTTGCCATTTACATTGTACTATCCGTACTTAAGCCGGGAATGTTGAATCCGTATTGTGTGACCAAGGGAATAACTGTATAACTTGCTTGTAGTCAAGTCCAGCTGACTGTCAGTATAAGGAAGTTACTTGTCTCTCTTAGTATACGTCCACTGGGGTTGCCTGTGCAGTACCGGGTCTCACCACAGTACAACCCAGCAGAAGTTAACCCTCTCTCACCTATTTCATTCAGTTAACATACACAACCTCTCAGTACGGTTTACATGATGTTAAAGGTCTCCTATATTTCTCTACGTTACTAAGTGAGTAATTTGAGACCATCAACTGACCAAACCGCAAGGTACCCTCTCCGCAGTTGTGATCCAAGGCTTGCGCTGCAGAGACGTTACACCGTTCCAGATTTTGTACCAGATTTTGTACATCCTACCCCCAAAGTCTAGTTCCAGATTTTGTACATCCTACACCCAGTCAGGGGGTGTACTGAACCCCAGAATTTGTCAATCCCTGAGTATTTATGCACCAGCATGCACCACTGGCCATGAAACTCCTAGCGATTGGCTGGTGAGGCATAGACACGCCTAATATTTCCCTATTGGCTGCCCCACTCTGTGGCAGGGTCACATCTCACTCACAGGTAGGTGCAATTAATAGCAGAACACCTAGGAATAACCGAATGGTACCAGACTACACATCAGCCAGACTGATTACAGTGGTAAAATCCAAACAAATGTTAAAAAAAAAAGAAAGACATCTGAAGTATGATATGCAACATGTACACCACCATGCGTTTCCCCCACACCAATGCCACTTCCACACTTAGGGTGGACGGGGCTACAGTAGCTCCCTGATTTTTTCTTTATATAATATATATAACAGGATGCTTCCGGTATATCTAACGCAGGGGTGCCCAGTAGGTAGATCATGATCTACCAGTAGCTCACAAAACTGATGCTGGTAGATCACGATTGTAAGTCGGCTCACTATCCCGAGAAACCTCCTATGGTCTGTTTAGCCCCTCCTCGTCTGCTGTGTCTGACACATGAAGGCAGAGGCCGACAGCATGAGAGCAGCGACTTTAGGATGGAGGGCTGAGAAAGAAAGGAGGAGAAGTACGAGGTCTAGCTTCCTGGTGCTCTGTAAAATTGCAGAGCAGCGACTTTAAAGAGAGCAAGGAGAGACAGCCAGGAGAGAGAGCAATGAGGAGACAGCCAGGAGAGCGAGGAGAGACAGTTAGGAGAGCGAGAGCGAAGGAGCGTGAGGGAGGTTTTTTTTTGTTGGTAGATGTCATGTGGGCACCCCTGATCTAACAGACCTGAAGGGAACAAACAAGAGAAGATCATTGTTACAGTTTACATAGCCTTTAAAGCTGACCTCTGGGCTGGTGTAAAATATACCCATGCAGTGCCCCCCATTTCCCGCACTGCAAGGGTTAAATGCTTATTTTTTTTCCAGAGCAGCCTTTCTCAACCAGGGTTCAATAAAGCTTTAGGGTTCCTCCAAAGGTTGCTAGGGATTCCTTGAGCTGTTAGCAATGGTGGATCTTGATCTCCCACCTACACTGACTATTAGTTTAAAGGGAGCAATTTTCCACTGACATCCAATGGGGTCACTTCTACACTGATCAGCAGTTTTCAATGGACCACTAACCTAAGGGGTCACTTCTCCACTGGCCACTAGTGTAAGAGGACACCATTTTCACAGTCTATGTATCATTTCTGGCCATTATTATTACTCATTTCTTTTTACGATTCTTATTGGAAAATTATTTTGTCATATAGAGGTAGGAGATGGGGGGTGTCATAAAATGATCCGCTCTGGGTGTCAAAATTCTTTAGGTACAGCACATTCTTTTTTATTAATTTTTTTAATCCCATGTCTACAATTTACTGATCAAACTAATATACTATGAGCTGTTGATATAATTATTAGGAGGGATTCCCCTGCTAAAGGAGCTTAAAAATTATGTTAAATGTTCCTTCAGGGTAAAATGGTTGATGATGGTCTTCTAGGGGATGATGAATAAGGTAAATTACCTTCCTTATATATTATTCTTCTGGCAGTTGGCACTTTCCTCCTTTCTCTGATGTTTTTGGGATTTGGGTGGGCCCTCGGCATCCTCATGTACAATCAGGACTTCTGGTCCTGCATTGTATGTGATGACGTATGGTACCAATATAGTGGTGAAAAGAAGAGGCTTCAGGGGACCAGTCATACAGCCCAGAGAAGTCTGCGGGATTAAGGAATGAGATAAGTAGTTCACCTAATTCATCATCCCTTAATATAATGAGCATTTAATCTATGCCGTGCAGGGGCGACTGAATGAGTACATTTCACAGCAGCCTAGATCGGGGCTTGAGGCCTACAGATCCTCACAAAATAGGAGCCAAACATGTACTTTTATCTACAATATAGGAACATTGTTATTAATAGTTCCACTATACACAGATTCCGGCAATGAAATGTCATATTTAATGTCCATGACATTACACGCCGATTGGTAAAAACACCTCATGATGCAATAATTTCATGTTTGGAGTTAAAAAAACATTGATGCATCCTTGGATCCATGGCCACAATGGAATTAAATAGAACTGTGACGCAATAGTAATCACAATGGTGAAGCCCAACTACAAAATATAGTTGCAAAAAAGTCTATAGAGAAAAAAAAAAAAAAAAGCTTTTACGTCTGTAGGGTTTTCCGGGACTATTTGTGCAGCAAACATCTTCATGTTGTGTTATGGGATAAGTATATACGCTGTCATTTGGAATAAAGACCCTGAAACAATCTCTCCTACACATAGCGCTCTGAATCACGACAGCTTTGGTGCATAGTGCTGCTGATTGTGTGCAATTAATGTCTGTTAATCAGGAATGTTCTATAAACTATGTGTACTCAGCTGTGGAGTTGCATCAATGTGCAGGTTGCTTTTTTCTTTTTGGACTATTTTTAATTCTTCTCACTCATATTTTTGTCTTTTTAAAGCGACACTGTTGTTATGTTAAGGCTAAATTCCGAGATAAGCAAATATTGTCTAAATACAAGAGTCATGTGTATTCTTCCTTGAATCTTGGTGAGCTTTGTGTAATTCTCCCAGATCTGTACAGTAATCCTGTGTGACACTTGGAGCTTCCTGTAATAAAGACCGCTCACTACTGCTCTCTCTCCTTGCGCAGGGTGACTGGTCTTGCTCTCTGCACAGGCTATATACAGCACAATTAGGATGTCACCACTACTTTAACAAGGAATTATCTCCAAAGGCATTTGGTGAACACAAAGTAAATTTATATCTTGTGGCTATTGGGGAATATATTTCAATGAAAGATTTTGTTATTGGAGTTTAGCCTTTAATAAAGGAATCAGCCTGCACTCTCGCTATGGTTCTTCCTGCCGGACCCTACATCACTACAAGGTAGGAACAGCAAGCGGCAGGGGGTATGCTATCTGACACACTACATCTTCTATACTAACCAGACATATGCGATAGATGTTGGAGGATCAGGGACAGATTAAGGCAGAACAGGGCCCTAGGCAAGGAAGCAGCTTTGCACCCCCCCGCCATCCCCTCATCCCTTCGATTGACATTGATAAGGGTAGCAATATGTACAGAAAAGCTGCCCCGCTGTCTGTACAGGTATGGACCCAACAGACAACAACTACCTACAAGTGCATCCTTCCTTGTAAGGTGACAGACAGCTACACAGTGTTGGCCAATTGTACTATCCCCTTAGTTTAAAGGAGAACTATGACATGAGTGATTTCCACTCACCTCATAGTTCTAAGCCGACCTGTGACAATGAGACTGTCACAGGTCGGCTCAGTAGATCGGGAGGTGAGGGAACACATACCGGGTTCCCTCACCTCTCGATCCTGTCACGGCTCTATGCCGGGACAGGGGGAGGGGCTGGATTCCCCTCTCCCCGCTCCAATCTGCCAGCGCTGACTGGCGGAACGGACGGGGGAGGGGGCGGGTACAGCTGGCTCTGCCTCTAGATAGGCAGAGCCAGCTGTCACTCACGCAGCTGGGCGGATCCCGTCATCTAAGTCGGGATCCGCTCCAGGTGCGGCGTCTCCGTATACCGCGAGCTTAGGGTAACGGGAGGTGCTAGTTTGTGTCCTCCCGTTACCCCAAGGAGAACTATGGGGAAAAACACTGACCCCATAGTTCTCCTTTAATGCAGGAGCATGCCAGTTATAACTGGGCCCCCCTGGACATTTACTGGGTGCTAGGTTCCTGGTTAGGTTACCTTGTGGATGGTACGGCTCTGCAGAACATATAACCACTTAAAGGTCTCTCAAGAAAGATCTGTATTGCATTATTAGTACCTTGCCCCCATGGCCCTTTTTGAATATGGAGTAAATCTTAAGGAAATGTGGGCTTCCTGCTGCAGGAGATCTTGGTAAGGTGAGCAACATACAGAAACAATTCACATGCTCTACTTAAAGTGGTCAAATGTTTTCAAATAGTCGGGTGTCCTCTATTCTCATAGGTTAATTTTCACAAGGAAAGAGCATTGTAAATGATTTGTTTCCAAAAGGAGATAATTGGAGGGTGTTGAACCTTCAACCTCAATAAAATACATGCATAAAATGTGTCGAAGAAATTTTGGATGTCACCAAAGTGGCAAATCATCTAGAAGTCCAGTAAGCAAAAGTTATGGGCTAAGTATATTAGGAAATGTGAATGAGTCAGCCAAAAAAGTTGTTACTTGTTGCCAGAACTATATATTGGCAGTGCCATATCACATAAATGAAGTCCCCATTCTCACCACATCCCTAACCAAGTCCATATATTAAATACACAATAAAATTGTTTGGAGGTAATATACTAATTTCGGGTTTTTTACTATGTCATTATCAGACACCCCTATGTTTCTTCAGCTCTTATAGAACAGGGAATTTCATTAGGTTTCTACTTGTAGTTTTTCAGCTGCAGAAAAAAAAAAGGTTTCTCATTTACAATATACACAGTAGTAACAGGAAAATACATTGCAGATTGTGTTTCTCAGCATGATTATCTGCAAATGTTGTGCCCAAGTGCTCCTCAAATCTCTATCTGGTCTTGAGTACTATATATTCTCTACATAACACATAAATGAAACTATAATCATAATGTCAGAGAGCACTTATCTTAGTTCTCTTGCCAAAGTGAAAGATAGATATGCATTTGGTTTTCATCCTGCACTGTTCTCGTATGTCTGAACAATGTAACATCATCATTGCTTGAAGTAATATATGATGCAAATGCGATATGTAGTTTTGAAAACTTGAGACTGCATCACATCAAGCAGCAGGTAAAGAGATGCAAAGCACATGCGGAATCTAGGAAATTGTTTAACGTGATGGGCAGACAGAAGGCAGCACTCACTACATAAAAGGTATTTTTTCAAGTAAGCTTTGATTGCATTATCGGAATAGGGTTGCCACCTTTTCTTCAAGCAAAACCCGAACCCTCTAGCAACGCGCGGATATTTTTTTGGGAGAATGAGTCGCGGCTTATTCATATGTATATAGTGCCATCCATTCATATTTAAATATCACAGTTGAGACTATTTTCAGTAGGGGGCCAGTAGTCCCTATCGTAATTTTGGTTGTCCCTGTCTGCCTGACATCTTGTGTCCGGGTTTCTGCTGCCATGAAACCTGGACAAAGCATTCAAAACCCGGACTGTCCGGGTGAATCCTGGACAGGTGGCAACCCTATATCGGAAACATCTCTAGTGTGTATTCCTATTACAATGCTGGTGTTATAACACAATGGGATATGCTAGAACATTACAACTCCTTTAAGGGCAAATGCAGCATGCTTTTGATGTCTGTTTGGGACGCTATTGAGATCAGTGGCGGAACTACCGCCGGTGCAGGCGGTGCGGACGCACCAGGGCCTCGGGCCTCTAGGGGGCCCAGCACAGTCCCAGCGCCGGATCGGTACCCAGTCACAGCCCCTGTGTACTAAGCCAGGTTCATAAAGACATGGTTTGATGAGTCTGGTGTGGAGGAAATCAGGTGGCCTGCACAGACCCCTGACCTCACCCCTACTGAAAAAAAATAATGGAATAGTGATTCCGAGTCAGGTCTTCCTGATCTTACAGGTAATCCAAGATAATCCAACATCAGTGCCTGACCTCTCAAATGTTCTTTTGGCTATCTGCGCACACATTCCCTCAGACACACTCTAAAATCTCATGGAAAGCCTTTCAGAAGAGTGGAGGCTCTTACAGCCACAAAGCAGAGATGGAGGGACATTTTACTGTCCATGGTTTTGGAATGGGATGGCCAACAAACTCATAAAGGTGTGATAGTCAGATGTCCACAAACCTTAGCCTAAATAATGTACCTTAGTTCAGTTTTTGGCACCAGCATTAATGCTCTTTAAATTAATGATAACTTATATGCACATTTTTTTATGAGCAGCTATGAGTAAGCTGAAGATTCCTTGCAGCTACATTGCCGTTAGTAATGTAAAAGTAATAGCTAGATGGAGCCATGAAAGGCAGAGAAGTAACATTTCCTTGTACACACCTTACAGAATATTGATAGTTTTCTTCTAAGCACGACATGCAAAAACATTTTTTTTTATTTGTTAAAGAGAAACTCAAGTATTAAAAGTGGCATTAATATGTTCTCAGGGCTTGATCACACCTAACCCAGTGCGTTCCAGCACAATTAGTAGCTGGAATGCACTGGATCGCATAATTACAGCCTCCCTGCATTAGGGAGCATGGTGGTGCATTCAAGGCAATGGCACCGCAGCCATGCCTCCCACCCCGCAACGTGCGGCTTAGCAATGCCTGTGATCTGGCACCGGACCGGACTGCAGGTTCAGGAGAACCTACTTTAAGATTCCTAAAAAAAAAGTGCATGCCCTATTTTTGCGATCACACTGGACCAGACCACAGGCATTACTGTGCCATGCATTCTGATGTGATCGCACTCTGGGGCGGGAGGCGTGACTGCGGTGCCATTGACTAGAACGCACCACCACGCCCCCTCCCGCACCAGAATGCAGGGTGGCCCTCAGTCAGAACTCATAATTCACGTACAGTGTTTTAGATCAATGATTTAGAAATTACTGAAGCCAGTGAATCTGCATGACAAGCAGTTTCAGAAGAGAGGTTAGCTCAGGGCAGCCAGCTTTGAAAGGGTTTGTAGCAGAGTGAAATAATATGAAAGCCATGCTAGCAAGTGTTGCAACAAGTCAATTGTGTATACACTGAAAACACATTTATTTTTTTATTTAAAGAGGAACTGAACTCTGGAAGCTGTGCCCCCCAAAAAAGGCAAAGGACTAGTCACCAGTATTGCAGATGCAGCAGTGCCTGAGATCTTACACTGCACCAATACAGGCTATACGCACAGGAGTGCCTGGGCACACTCACATTGCTGGACATGCTCTGCTATTTTCCAGGAAGAATTTCATATAAAAAGCACATTTAACATTTCTAGATATTCCCTATGATGTAACAAATAAGTTTTATGAGTGCAGGTCCACTTTAAAAGGACGGACCTTTCGGTTCAGTCGGAAGAAGAAATATGGAGATCTTCTTTATTAACATATTGTTACTTCATTTCCAACCCATACCTACAAATGTCACACAGTACAGTTGTGGCTGTTCACATAAAATCACTAAGTCATAATGTAACAGAGTATTTACACTATGGGCTCAAATAGAAATAAAATTGCAAACAATCATTTTGGGGTTCAGGAGAACCTACTTTAAAATTCCCTTTATTGTTGGACACGATGACCACCGTGGTGAGTGGAGGTAGAACCATCAAGAGAACCGTTTCAGTATAAATGGCACGTACGTGTACAGTACTCATTACATTGCAAAGTCTCTGTTTGAACATAGACTAGAGGCCACCACCTAAAGTTGTTGGAAATTTTTTTCCAGCACAAGGGGCGAAGGGGGTTCTTCACAGTAAGAGCGGTTAGGGTCCTGCACAATAGTGACATCACGGAATCTCCTGAGACTAGCAGTCAGAGGCAGATCTCACATTTCAGATATACAGCTATAAGGCTACAGAACAGGAGTGCCTAGGCACACTCACATACCAGAAATGCTCTGCTATTTTGCGGGAAATCCAGATAATTGCCCTGCAGGTCTTCAGGTATAGCTTTTCCTCCAGCAAGGAGAAGAGTGAGCAGCACAGTAGTGACACCAACAAATCTCACTTTAAAAGAAGAATTCCGGGAAGAATTATTATTAACCCTTGTAGTTTATTTATGCTTTTCTCATGTTACAAAACGTACTACACTTGGTTATGGCGCTTTCTTTTTCTTTTCCAATTCACAGCCACAGTTTACCTCCATCTGTGTACATAACAGAGACTTCACCAAACCATTAACACATTTTTGTCTAATATTATTCCCCCTCCCTCTGAAGTGCGCTCATCATTTTCATGTCACTGTCATTTTTAAGGAGCATTGGCTGCCTGGCATTTGTCTATCCCTGCTATAGCAGCTCTTGTCGAAAAAACCAGCCCAAATGATTTCAGATAATTATTATTATACAGGATTTATATAGCGCCAACAGTTTGCGCAGCGCTTTACAATATAAGGAAGACATTACAATCACAATACAAATCAAGACAAGATGGTAAGGAGGGCCCTGCCCCTGAAGGCTTACAATCTAAAAGGGAGGGGGAAGTGATACATGAGGAGGGAGCTGTGTGGGGATGAGTTAATGGTTTAGACTTTACACAGCCCTTGAGGACAGTTATATTCTTTCTAGGAGAACCTTCAAATAAATGCCACTAAAGTA
>NW_017307073.1:0-2165 GCF_000935625.1 Nanorana parkeri | reverse complement strand
TTTGCCTGATGAAGGGCATCCTGTGATACCCCGAAACGTTGCGTTTGATGCATCGTGCTACGTTTCATGCATCAATAAACAGACGCCATTGATTCATTACTTGGAGTGCCGGTGTCCATGTTGTTCTTTGCTCTTAGACCCTCCGCTGCAGCAGTCTAAGATCCCGTAAATCATAACGTTCTATAGACCACTATGACCACGGACACGATCGCCGCCGCTCAATTTAATACAAGTGATCTAATATAATACGACCAAAAAGACTGAAATCAACCAAAATCAGATCCCTCTGTTGTCTGCATTACCCACGAATTACCTCTTCACAAAATGTTTTGGATAATCGGTTTGCTGCTTCATGAAGTGTGAACGGCAACAAAGTCCAACGTGTTATTATGTAACCGGCAGAAACTATTAACGATCCCCAATATCCTGATGTATTAGAGGTTTAGTTAGATGAAAATGTGTAATATAAAACTGATGTCATAGGCACAATAATAAAACTTGAAATGGGACCAATCAAGACTGGGGCATGAATAATGACATGTTCAGGACACGGAAGTAATGTGTTTGGTTTGCAAATTCCAGGAAGTACATCTGTTGCTATTGTTGTTATCTGTTGTTGCAGCTGGTTGTGTGATGTCAATAGACCTTATAGGTCACCAGAACCTATACGGTGACTACGAACACTTAAAGCATCTGGCCGCTGTCAATCTTCGGGCCTGAAAATTCCAGAAGGATCCGAGCTCCTCCCAGTGGCGAGTCCAGGCTGAGGATATAGATACAGCTCATCTACAAGTGTCAACACTATAGGAAACCTTGTGGTCTCTCCGGGGTGACCTCACAGTGACAATCCAGGACAATGGAGTTCGACTGGAAGGTAAGCGCAGAGGAAGGATAACGGCAGGTCATAGAGACACCAACACACCTCACACAGATGATGGTCTGCAGATAGATGGGAGCACAGAATGACCAGAACACACCATGTGTCTACAGAGAATAGGGATCACAGGGCTCAGCTGACAATGACAGTAATGGCTTCTTAGAGGGGAGATGATAGATAGGCAGCTGATTAATAGTGTCATTAAAGTCTTTGATCAACATAACAGCCAGATACCCCTCCTGCTGTGTGCCAGTCCCTGCCTGGAACTGGAATACGATCAGGACTGTTAGATAGATGATCAAAGCTGCAGCCGACTGAGATCAGCGAATCTATATCTTGTCCTCCATGGAAGTAATAATGATTACAAAGCGACCATCCTGCAGCCTCACTCTCAGCCACAAACAGTTTCAAATAGAAAACTTAGCGTTCATTAAACATATAATATAGCATATAAAATTGATTGACTTGACATTTTGGTATTTTATGTTATTAAAAATAACTTTTTCATTTCGATCAGCAGCCACTGTCACTTTCTAAAACTGTTAAAAACATTAAATGCAATATGGCAACCCGCAGGCAAAGAATGGAGCGGCAGGTTGGCTTCCTTCCTTCGCTCTCTACGACACTTTTCACCCCAAAACTGGGGGGCTTCTTCAGGAGGTAGGCGTAAAAAGACACACTTAACCACCTCCTGCCTGCCGAACGTAGGAAAACAGTCAGACGGGAGCCTTGTAGATATGAGTGGGCGTCTTAAAACATCCTTTGTGCCCGCGGCGCGCACGAGCGGGAAACTGTCGACATTTGAAGCAGCCAGGGTTGGCTATTTACATACAAGTGGTCTGGTGTATGTAGAGCCACCTGATCGCTTGTATGTTGTGCCTTTGTGCACCCCTTCCGCCGCCGCTGCCGCGTTTCCGGGCTCCCTGTGCTCTGTGCAGCACTGTGGCTCTGTGCAGAGAGATTGGAGGGAGATCAGTACACAATCTCCCCTCCGGTGTTGTGAACGCGGAAGTTATCTTTATTACAGCTCTTCCGCATTCAGCTGTCACTCTCCGGCTGCAGAAATCGGAGAGAAGCTGGTGAAGCAGAGCTCTGCTTCATCAGCTTCTCTTCGACTTCTGTAGCCGGAGAGTGACAGCTGAATGCACAAGTGATGTAATAAACATCCCTTCCGCGTTCACAACACCAGAGGGGAGATCAGAGAGATTGATAATCTCCCTCTGATCTGTGCATCATCACCTTCTTTAGGGGTCCCTAGGTGACATTAGGGGTCTTAGGAACCCCTGAT
>NW_017307072.1:795057-803401 GCF_000935625.1 Nanorana parkeri | reverse complement strand
GGCGTGTTGTCTATAGCGCGTATTACACGCCACGCGCGTATTACACGCCATGCGCGTGAAACTTTCGTAAGTATGGTTTGGCGTGTAAAAGCGCGCACGCAACCTGCGCGTGTGCGTGTTGGGCTTCGTAAATCAGCCCCATTGAGTTTAGTTTTACTGAATTACAATGCGAGCAACAACAAGACAGACAGCGCTAACACATACAGAATACTCATACATACTATTACCATTTCATTGTATAATGTATGTACATTAAGGCAACATATTTTAAAATAATTGTAATTGAATACAAAAATGTTCTAACAAATGATAGGAAATTGGTACACAGTTACCATAGCTGAATGATTACTAGAAATAGTCTCTAATTTTATAGATTTGTCCCTGGAAATGCCCCTGGTTTTTAAACAGTGGTAAAAGAAAAAAAATACCCACAGTACTGGGATTTCTACATCCAATTCCCATTTGGGGGCTACATGTAGCCCCCATACATGTATACATGTATGTATATGAGAAGAATAAAAGTCTGGTGCCCACCTTTAGTCTCATCACAACTGCAATATATATTCAGTTCACCATTGCTGTGCTTATAAAATAAAACTCTACTTTTGCTGAATAAAAATATCCTGCCCAGGTTAACTATATATACTGGATGTATGCACAGTTGATTTAACAAACTTCATTCCAGATTCTTCCCTACATCTGTTTGTAGATACTCACTAATTGGTCACCTTTTTTGCTTATTGAAGATACAAAAAGTGTAAACATATACCAAAATCCTTAACACATAAAAATACAATAGTCACAATATTATCTATACAGAAGCATCTAACCAATATAAATATGAGCATAACACCAACTCTTGTGAACAATTACCACTGTTGGCAGTAAAGAAATCCTAAAGCCAGATTTGGAGTGACACACAACCTAAATCCTCCCTGGCAAAAGTCCAGGACTCTCAGGTTCTGCTATTTGCTCCTCACAGGCAACAATACTTTTCACTGTCATCTGCTTTTTTACCTTTGTGGCTTTGTACCAATTCTGTTTTGTCTTAAAGTAGTATTAAGCTCTCAAACTTTTTTCAATAATGAATCCAGATTAAACAAATCTACATTGCCCAACAAAGTATTTTGTTACATTTCCCTACAGTCATCATGTTTCTGAACAGCTGGTACCAATTCTCTTAGCTCGGCTTCCCTTAACTTCCTGTCTAGCACAAAATCACAAGGGACAGCTAAGTCTCAAGCAGCTGTCCATCTACTAGCTTGGAGAAGAGAATGAAGAAGAAAGAGGAGGTAGCAGAGGATTGACTTGCTGTGCCTGTGTGCTTGTGGAGACACACAGCTTACTAGCACACACAAGAGTGGCTCCATAGGACCCTGCAAAGGAATGCAGCCACCCGAAAACAGGATATCAGGGCCAGTGCTCAGGGGAACTTTTAAAGATCAAGGAGAAGCATCCATTGTAAGTGATTTAATCACCATTTGAAATAGCTTAAAAACCTTTTGACTTTATTATCGCTTTACTTTTGATTGGTCTTCTGGCTTTTTTTTTTTTTTATTGTGTCAGGGTTGCTTTTATGGGTCTAGTGTCTAGCTGTCAAGCCATGGCTTTCCCTTTTAACAGTGATACTGGTTCTCTACTCTGCTTTATGCACATATTTTTCTTAGTTTCAGCACAATGTTCAAAAACCTTAGCATCCCAGTTCTGTATCCTGGCCCCATAGAAGTCTATAGGCTTCTACTGCAAATGGGAAGACGAGGACCAGTCGGCTAGTGGCAAACACTTTGGCAGGATGCAACTAGAGAGGATACCAGAGCTAGGTAAGTATGCAGTTGAGAAGGCGGAGAGTGGGTTAGAGTGGGTAAGGGGACATGAAGGATGGGGACATTTTTAAAAAACTGTTTTAAAAAGTTGAAGCTAGTCTGCAATCATTGTTTACTACTCTGACCCATAAACATAGAAAAGTAAAATCTGGTTGTTATAGGTAAATGGACATCATTATTCTTTCCATTGCCTGTTTACCCAATAAAGGATACAGTATTTTTTTTTTTTTTCCCATTTTATAAATTTGTTTTTATTTAGGTTTTAACATAGATACAGGGATAATTACTAAGGAAGTGAGCTAAAGGACAACTCTCCCTATTTCTAACTGTTTATAATACAGTCCTATTTCAATTCCCCTAAAAAAAGAAAAAAGGGGGGGGGAGAAAAAGGTTAAATAATCTTCAGTGAATTCAATTAATTAACCCAAGGCAAGTAAAATCTGGTTGTTATAGGTAAATGGACATCATTATTCTTTCCATTGCCTGCTTACCCAATAAAGGATACAGTATTAACGTGGAAATCAGAGGGAGGAAATCAGAGGGAGGAACCAGTGAGAACTGCCGGGTACCTAGGATATCTGCAGGGGACCCAGGAGCTGATGGAAATATCAGTTTGACTGTGAACAGCAGAGGATTTGTCAGTGTCAGAGGACCTTTCCAGGTGTGGCTTGCTCAAATGTTTTTTTTTTATAGTGTAGTGTCAGGGTTGCTTTTATGGTATCTATGTTGGGAGAAGTCCAGGATGCATATCTTACTACAATCAATGCATAGAATGCATAGAATGATAATTTTGTGGTTAGATCTTCCAACTGTTATTAAATGATTATGGGCACTTACAGGTGAAACTCGAATAATTAGAATATCGTGCAAAAGTAATTGCAGTAATTGCTGCAAAAGGGGCCCAAACCAAGTACTGAGTACATATGCATGCTTGTACTTTTCAGAGGTCCGATATTGTTCTATGTACAATCCTTGTTTTATTGATTGCATATAATAATCTACTTTTTTGAGGTTGTGGATTTGGGGTTCTTGGGGTTTTCATGAGCTGTAAGCCATAATCATCACAATTATGACAAATCACGGCTTGAATTATCTTGCTTTGCATGTAATGAGTCTATCTCATATATTAGTTTCACCTTTTAAGTTGCATTACTGAAATAAATGAACTTTGCACGATATTCTAATTATTCGAGTTTCACCTGTATATATGCTAGAAACAAAGGGCCCCCACCAGCACGTGTACTCAATACCTGCATTGTTAAAATTGGCATCCAATATACTGTATGTCCACAGTAACATTTTACTGACAAGATGAGATGTACAGTAGTAGTAGTAGTAGTATATTTCTTCCCTAGATAGAAGGTGTGGATGAAGAAGAGATCCAATGTTACTACATTGAGCAATTACTAGTAGTAAAGGGTCCTCTTTAAACCACATATAGAAAAAATATTTTACCAGTAAAATTTATAATACCCTCTACTAATTGCTAAAATTAGCGATTTACATTTTTTTTTTTGTAGCTCCAGATTCTTATCAATCACAAATAGTTTTCCCAAATAACATTGCTAATTTGTATAGACATAATCTGACACAAATAGATGGTGAATCGAGCAGCAGCAGGAAACGCATACTAGAGAGAAACTCTGCTATTTTGTTGGAGTGTGAATTTGACACAGCAGAGGTCCTTGTGCCTGGGAAGGTAGCAGCACAGAGACTGTGCTAGGAATTTTAATAACCGAATGCACAAAACAAGGCCTACAATAGCCAGCAGAATACAGTGTGAATACAGAATGAATGATTTCACTGAAGACACCAGCACATTCACCATAAGGCTTATCACTAAGATCCAGAAATTTGTTATATTTAAACGTGAGAATAGGGGAAAAAATAAGCTTAATAAGCAGCATCATACTAATGCTCTATATGTGAATCAACTGTGCCTTTTAATTTCTTACTAAAATTAATAATATATCAGTGAATAAAAAGTAAGCTATAAACTTAAATTCAAAGACCCTTAGGTATAAATATAAAAGCATGTGAACTACATAGCAACCAATCAGATATTTATTTGCACTATATCAGTGTTTTCCTACCCAAAAGCTGAGGAGCCTTGAATAGTCTGCCCGATGAGAAAATGATAGCTGATTGATTTGTGCTATTTGCCCTGTTAATGGTATTTCTTATGAACTCAGAAGGTAAAGAGGTGGCATAAAGAGTTCTTGATTTTAACTAACCTATACAGCGAGTTATACAGCATGTACATTTGCCCAAGCTGACATACTGAAACATCTTTTTAGGCTATGTTCTATTTAAAAATTAATTTCAAATAAAAAGTTAAAGAATGAATCATCATTTGCAATTTCTAGCTAGAGATAAATGATTAAAATAAAGACGGTCATTTCCCATTAACCGAATCCGTGACTAGCATTGGGAGCTCGAACCAGAATATTTTATCTTTCCAGTTGATCCAATTGCTTTAGCAATGTTTGATCTAACTATTTCTCATGCACTCTAGCCTTGTATTTCTGGGTCATTTAAATCCCACCTTGGATTTTCTCTGGGTGTTGGTTTCCTCCCACAGATGATCATGTGTATCTTTGAGTGTGCTAGTAATAGTAGATGCATGTCTAAGGACTGCTGTGAATAGTTTAATGTACGGTCACCCTATAATAGAGTGGGTAGACATTATATGATTCTGGGGGAAAAAAACTATGCAATTCCCAAACAGAGTGCTGCATATAAGAGTCACCTGGTTTCAGAGACCATATACAAATGTTTGTACCCATTAGAAAATAAGTTGTATAGGCCAAGATTTAGATAGCACTGCTAATGTTGTTTACAAGTTTGTTCCAGGGTTTTAAAAAAAATAAATCCATTTTAAATAATAGAACCTTTCTATTTCCTATTAAATCTGTATTAGTACATCAGAGGGCAGTTAGGGCCTATTCACATCAGAATGCATTTCCTGTGCATTGAGGGGGGTTGAGGCATACTGAGTTAGGCAGCCTGTTCAAAATGAATAGACTGTAAAGCACCCAAACTCATGAAAATATTCTGCATTTTATTGCAGAGCACTGCAATGCACATCATTCATTGTGGTGCACTGCAGTGTGCTATAACACAGCAGTATTCTGGATGTGCATTGGGGTGCCAGTTAAAACGAATGGCCAACAAATAACACAGTGTGCTACTTATGGTGTGAATGGGCCCCCTGCTTTTTTTTTTAAATACGCTTTTTGATAACTTTGTTTACCTATTAAATATGTTAGATAATGTGTTATTTATTCAATCAAGTGGCCTTTGTCTAATATTAGGCTATGGAAAAAAATCCAGTATCAAAGTTATGCAAAGGTAGTTAATGCACTCTGGTAAAGTAGGTAAAATTCCAGTCCTTGTAGCATATTTGGCAACATTCATGATTCAACTCCTGGAACTTATTAAATCATATCTAAACGTAAAAGAACACATTGGCAGGGTTATTCACAAAAGGGTGAAGGGTTTGGAGAAGACAGGAGAAGTGAACATCCTAGGACAACATAGCTGATTTGGAAAAATCCTCCAATTCAGCTATGTTGTCCTAGATTGTTCACTTCTCCTGCCTTCTCCAAACCCTTCACCCTTTTGTGAATAGCCCTGACAGTATATTACAGCTTACCAGTTCTTAGATGTGGTGGTCACATTTGTTTTCTTTTTACCTTTATTTTTCACTGATCATTCAAATTGCACACTTCCTGTTCTAGGATGGCTTGTTCTCATTCAACTATATCTAGGGGGGAGCCATGGCTGTCACCCTAAGACAGGACTTCAAAATGATCTTCTTTTCCAACTCCATAAGGGGGGATTTTTTGTGGGGGAATAGTTTTTAGATGGTAGCATGGAAGGAGCAAAACATTATTTGATATATCTGTTAATCTCATAGGAAGTTAAAACTGCATTTTTTGGCAAGATCAACAGGTATTTTTGTAATTTCTGGTAATTGTTCTTAGCCTAAACTAATTAAAAATAATGCAGCCACCATATCTAAGGACTGGTAAACTGCAATGTGTTATATTTTGTTCTTGCATTTTTATATTCTCTTAATTCCTTCTTAACTGCCTAAATAATGCCTCAAAACAGCATGTTTAGAAAAAGTCCTCCCCTCTTTGTCACTCGTAGTGCCATGTATTTTGTGACCATGCTATCATACACGATTATGAAGAGTACTATGAAAAGTGGTTCTAAGTATGTTCAAATAGAAGTGCTTTTTCTTTACTCAAGAAGTCATTTATTGTCTGATTAGTGAATCCCTTTAAGCAGTCTTGAGCTAAAAGGATGGTAGAGCAAGGGCATTAGCATTGTTATACTGCTGAATCAATACTGGGATAGACCAGAATAATGATTTGAAAAAGCTTGTTAAATCTTTATTTGTTTTCAAACAAAACCTTGATGGAAAGATTGTTTTTGTATTTTTAGGTACAGCTAAGAAAAGTAATGAGCTCAGCTTTTGATTCATTAAACTGAGATTTTAAAGAAAGTATTAAAAACACAAAAGTAACAGTGCATGTGTTGACAGAACTACATAGCTTTAAATATATTTCAATGTCTGCTAATTATATTTTGCACTTAGTGGCGTGTTTATGAAATATATCTACATGTGATAAGACCCAAGGCTTGTTAGAGTTGTTTTTTGGCTGCTCCAATGTAATTAGAATAAAACCACCCTTCACAATACCCCATTATTTACTTATTTAAACCAGCAAGTGAGATTAATTAGCTGTCACTGAGGGAAAAACAGCTAATAGGCTGATAAAGTAAACAGCTACACTTTAGAAACTGACAGCCTGTTTTGCTGACAAATAGGCTGTACTTCACCTTCTTCTCTTTCTCCTCTGCCTCTGTAATGCTTCTTAATAGACCAGGTCGCAGTCCTATAAATTGTAT
Organism: Nanorana parkeri; assembly: GCF_000935625.1. NCBI lineage: Eukaryota > Metazoa > Chordata > Amphibia > Anura > Dicroglossidae > Nanorana > Nanorana parkeri. Next base: position 796,658 of record NW_017307072.1, on the reverse strand, counting down.
TGTATTTTAGGGGAACAACTTTTTGGCAGTCACGTTATTTGTAGCATGAAATCAATATGCCAATAATGAGATAACTGTCAAGTGGCTAAATCTCTCAGCCGCAAGATATTAAAATTGCCAGTTTAACCTTAAACGAGAACTATGCGGTAAGGGTTTTTCCCCATAGTTTTCTTTAGGGTCACGGGAGGACATATACTCACCTCCTCCCGTGACCCAAAGCTCAGTATATCGCGAGCTACAGCTCGCGGTATATTAAGACCGCCGCGGCCGGGCCGGATCCCGACAATGCTGTCGAGATCCACCCAGCTGCGTGATTAACAGCTGGCTCTGCCTATCTAGAGGCAGAGCCAGCTGTACCCACCCCCTCTCCGTCCGTTCACCCAGTCTGCGCTGGAGGACAGTTTCATTGTCACACTTCGGCTCGAACTATGAGGATGAGTGATTTTCACTCACCTCATAGTTCTCCTTTAACCTCTTCCTACCCTTCTTTATATATACTGTGCATTCCCTAGCACAATGCCCGATACTGGGGATACAGTTATAAACGTCCCCCCTTTGAGTACCACTAGCCAACATTTTGCTTGGTTGGTTGTTCTTAATCTTGATAGTCACTGGCAGCTCAGGTTCCCACTGACAATTGGTTGTTGACCATGTGGCCATTATGATATAGTGATCACCTCCATGCTGCACACTTCATTGAAAAAAATAAAAATCTTCAGCCTGCAGATGAAAACTCCTGTCTTGAAGCTGCAGAAGCATGTGCAATATATACATGTCAAAAACAATAAGAGTATTAAAGAAATAATAAAAATAGAAAATAGTGTAAAAAATAAAAATGTGTGGGATTTCTGCCAGTATCAACGGGATTTTGTTTTTTTTTTCAATTACAGAACAGTCCAAAAGGGAACACTTAAGAAAAGTTCATTGTTGGAGATTACATACATTTTAAAACAGTGTACCAGATAAAAGCCCTATGTGTCCTTAATAAATATATAAAAATGATTTAGCTATGCAAATTAGTCTTAACATTACAACCAAGTTAACTGATGAATGCTGATATAGATCAGTGTCACTAAGGTTAGTATTGGCTGTTCTTAAGCTGGAAGCAGCCTAATAATAATCAAAAGTTAATTAATTCAATTATCAAGCAGTAATAGTGAGATTAATTCACAATGACCACCTGATATAATCAAATAAATAAAAAGGTACAAATGTTAAAAAAAAATAGTGAAAAGTGTAAAAATAAATAAAGTGTAATTTTGTTTTTCACCCTAAGTGGTCAATTTTTTTAATTTAACAGTTATGTTAAAAGTATGTTGCTGTCACTAAGTGTGACACTTAGTGACACTGACATTGTGTGCCAGGTGACCACTTTTAGCTTTAGCTTTTAGAGAAAAAAGATTAAAATGTTAGGTTTTTAGTTTTAGGCTGAGGAATACAGAAACATTTCTAAAATCCTAGGAATGTGAGCTTTTTCCAAATAAAGGACAAATAAATGAATGTATTTAATGCATTTTTTTTAGCTGTGCTTTTTTTCTAAAATAAATACTACATATCAAAACTGGGGAAAAAGTGTTTTCTTTACGTTTTTTTCCTATATA
>NW_017307072.1:786386-794877 GCF_000935625.1 Nanorana parkeri | reverse complement strand
ATATATATATATATGTATATATATATACACACAGGTACACATATGTGATTTAAATATATAGCCCTATCTGTCCTCTAAAAAAACAATATATAATATGTGTGGGAGCACTTTGTAAGGAAGTAATATATAATATGTCTGGGTGCACTTTGTAAGGAAGTATATTACTAATGTGGAAGAATCACACAGCAAAAATATCAAAAGTGTGTCAGTCATTTACGAACAGAAACTAAAAACAAGCTCAGTCATGAAGGGGTTAACGTCTTTGCAATTTTACATAGAAAAACCTTATTCTGAAATTATTTGACAATTTTTAGACGCAGCATTTCACAGATTGGTGAACCACGGCCCATCTTTACTTCTCAGACACTCTGACTCTCTAAGATGCTCTTTTTGTACCCAATCATGTTACTGGCCTGTTGCAAGTTAACCTAATTAGTTGCAGAATGTTTTTCCAGCTCTTCCTTGTTAGTACCACTTAAGGTGGCCATACACTTTACAACCATCGCAAGACTTTAGTCTTGCGATGGTTGTAAAGTAATTTAAAAAACGTACGATCTGCCCATCTTGGCGGGCGGGCTTCCGATGACCGCAATGCTGAACGGGCAGTGGGTGCGTGCGCACACCGGCCCGTGCAGCAGTGATCTTACGATCATTCTAAAAACCAGCCATACGATTCTCGGCTGGTTTTCTAGCATACTCCTTAGACAAAAGACGTGCGACCGTACCGTAGAAATGGTCGCACGTCTCCATTCACACTGTACGATTCCCGTACGATCGCGGGATTTCCCGCGATTCTCGTATGAGAATCGTGCAGTGTATGGGCACCTTTACTTTGCCAGCTTTTTGATGACGTGTTGCTGCCATCAATTTCAAAATGACCTTATTTTTTTTCATACAATGGTACATTTTCTCAGTTTAAACATTTGATATGTTTTCTATGTTCTATTGTGGATAAAATATGAGTTTATGAGGTTTGCAGATCATTGAATTCTGTTTCTATGTAGACTGCACACAGTGTTCAAACTTTTTTGGAATTAGGGTTACACATACCTAACCTTTTATCACCAAAAGTACAAGCTATCCTGTACCAGTATTGCCAAAATAAATCATGCTTGGATCCAGTGTCAAAACCAACCAACAGTTTTATAGGAAAAGTGAGGAACATTGGCAGAACATCTTTGTTCATGTGCATGGAGGCAGGAGGTGATAAGCAGAGCTGACAGATGCTGCTTAGGACCCTCATGTCAAAGGGAACAATCTCAATCAGGGCTACTGGTGGAGCCGGGAACATGAGTTAACCTCCCAGTCTGACAGGAAATCATTGTATTGGGTACCTATCCTCTTTTTTTATGGGTAGTTTATCATATAGAAGAGGGGAAGTCCATCGAGTTCAACCTAGAGACGGAACGCTATGCCCACTGTTACCTACCGTTACCGATCCAAACGTAGGCAAAAAGAAAAAACCCTATAAAGCATTGTTCAATTTGCTCCAACAGGGGAAAAATCCTTCCTGATCCCATAGATATTCCCTGGATCAACAATCTCTGGTGCTTATTATACTTATAGCAAGTCAATATCTAGTAATATTCTGTGTATTTAGGAATGCATCCAGATTTTTTTTTTAAACAGTTAACTGAGCTAGCTAGAACTAGCTGCTGGGGGAGTCTATTCCACATTTTCACAGCTCTAACTGTGAAGAATCCTTTCCGTATGCAAAGGTTAAACCTCTTTTCCTCCAGGCGCAAAGAGTGTCCCCTTGTCCTTTGCAGTGGCCTTAAAGTTAAAAAAAATTGGCATGAAGCTCACTATATGGACCATTTATGTATTTATACATGGTGATCATGTCCCCCCTTAATCACCTCTTCTCACAAGAGAACAAATTCAGTTCAGCTAATCCTCTCTCATAGCTGAGCTCCTCCATGCCTCTTATAAGTTTAGTTGCCCTTCTCTGCTTTTTCTCCAGTTCCACAACATCCTTTTTATGATCTGTTGCCCAAAACTGTACTGCATATTACAGATGAGGTCTCACTAATGCTTTGTACAGGGGCAGGATTATGTCTCTATATCTGGAGTCTAGACCCTGTATAATACAAGAAAGTATTTTGCTTGCTTTAGAAACTGCAGCTTGGCATGGCATGCTATTATTGAGTCTATTGTCTACCAGAACACCCAGATCTTTCTCCATCATTGACTCCCCCAAACATACTCTCCCTAGCGTAGTAAAGTGCCTGAGGAGTGCTGCACAGTGGTGGAACTACCCCCGGTGCAGCAGGTGCGGGCGCACCGGGGCCTCGGCCTGGGGGGCCCAGCACAGGATCAGTATCCAGTGGCCAGTGGGCCCCCATCTCTGCGCTGGGAGTGTCGGATCATCCGTTCATCCGACACTCCCGGCGCAGAGATGGGGGGCCCACCGGCCGCTGGATACTGATCTCAACATCTGACACGCCAAAAGGGGGGGTGGGGCTGCCCCGCGACGCGTTGAAAAGGGGGGGCCCGTCCGCCGGTCGTGATAGTAGGGGGCCCGCCGGCCGCTGTGAGGAGGGAGCCGCTGAACAAGGAGGCACTGAAGATGGCCCTGCAGGCACATCACGAGGCAGCCATGGGGCCTTGGACGGCAGTGAGGACCCAGCAAACAGAAAACACACAGGAAACAGCTGAAGACAGAAGACCAGCCAAAAGAGGTGAGGGGGGGGGGGGTAAATCATTAATTCAAATAATTATTATTTGTATCCTAATGTTGTAAAAAGTACTGTTGCAGCAATGCAGAATGGCATAAGCTATAGAGGACTACAAATCTCAGCAGTACTTTATACAGAAATGCTATTGTTATATAAAGTATTGCTGAGATATGTAGTCCTCTATAGCTTATGCCATTCTGCATTGCTGTAAATATTAGGGTTGCACAGATATATCGGCCGCCAAAACATATTGGCCGAAAATGACACTTTTGGCTAAATGCCGAAAGTGCAATTTTTCTGCCGATACATCGGCACATCCCTGCTTTCTTTCCTCCCCCCTGGGCGCTGCTCTGTGTCCCAGCGGGGAGGAGAGAAAGTGACAGCCGGCCGAGTGTTGCGGGAGGAGAGCGCTGTGTTTGTTTTTTTTTTTTTTTGGGGGGGGGGGGAAATCTGGCACCAGGGCCCTTTGTTCCTTAGTTCCACCACTGGTGCTGCGAGATATATTAAAGAAATAAGGGGATCAAATTCTATTATTAGTGCATGTGCCATAAAATGGTCATATAAAGCAACCACCAACTGTGTATCCCCTTAAAAAGATATATCATAGATTAGAATATAATTACCTGTACATAAATATTATTGTTTCCTTAGTAAATGTACAATATAGACACAAATTTGGGCTGTCCTTTCAAACACTGGATGAAAATAAACTTGCACTAACATTTTTCAGAAGGTTATGCTGATAAGTTCTGTACATCTTCTATGAAGCAAAGCTTGCAATCAGTACATTCTGTATATTAAGTGTAGCACACATACTACATTTTTACTGCAAGATAAATACTGCCTGAAGAAATTCAGTGTAAGCTGTCAGCTCACCTCTGTTACTACAGCAACTATTTTGTGAAAGTTTGATTGTAGAATTATCCTGCCAGTAAAATGACCTTTACATAGTTACATAGTATTTGAGGTTGAATAAAGACATTTAGAGCCAAAAATGATGAGCTTTTGTTTTTTTCAGGATTTTACTACAGCGAACAAATCACTTACAGCAAATGAAAACAAAAAAAAACATGCAGCAACAATAAAATCATGATGAAACAGAACACATTATAATGGTCATTGGTAGCTTGTGAATAATATCCATAGAAGTACATCTGTATCAATATTGTTGTTCCAAATCTGTAAAATACTGAAAATTAGAAAAATCATCTTTATTGTTAGTCAGGGCCGCCGTCAGGGGGGTACGGCCGATAGTGATGTAAGGGGCCCGGGCAGCCTTAGGGGCCCGTGAACCTTACATCAGTATCGGCCGTACAAGTGACAGGCCAGGAGGCGGCCGGGCCCCTGAAGCACCGGAGGAGGCCGGAGCCCGTCCCCAGGGGGTCTCCACTTTTCATTCTATTTTTAAAGATGGCCGACACGAGTAGCGGCGGCCATCTTTAAACCTGGCAAGCGCCCACATCTCATTTAATATATTGCCAAAGAGGAAATATATTAAACGAAAATCATGCCCTGGTGGTCGAGTGAGGAATTAGTATGATCTGTATCTCTTGCTAATGCAGACCATACTGATCTCTCCCTCGTGGTGCCGCCGCTGATTGGCAGGGATCGATTAGTATGGTCTGCATGCAAAAAATGCAAACAAATTTTTTTTGTAAGGTTCCCTTAAACTAGCATCTTTTTATTCTGCATGACCTCTGCTTTCATAGTTCTAGCCGACCTGTGACAATTAAACTGTCACAGGTCGGCTCAGTAGATCGGGAAGTGAGCGAACACATACCGGCGTTCGCTCACTTCTCAATCCTGTCACGGCAGAGAGCCGGACAGGGGAGGGACTGGATTCCCCCCTCCGATCCTCCAGTGCTGACTGGCGGAATGGACGGGGGAGGGGGTGGGTACAGTTGGCTCTGCCTCTAGATAGGCAGAGCCAGCTGTCGCTCACGCAGCCGGGTGGATCCAGACATAAGTGTTGGGATCCGTTTCAGCTGTGGCGTCTCAGTATACCGCGAGCTGTAGCTCGCAGTATACTGAGCTTAGGGTGACGGGAGGACGCTAGTTTGTGTCCTCTAGTTACCCTTAGGAGAACTATGGGGAAAAGCCCTAACCCCATAGTTCTCCTTTAATGAGTGTATAAATATTTGAATATGTGTGTTTCCTTATGTTGCCTAAGCAGTGATGATTTGTAAACCCGAGCGCCGAACTGCAACGCAATACTAAAGTTATTTTTAGTGTTGGCAATTTGAGATAAATAAATAGATTTCACGTCGCAGTTTGGGCACCTCGGGTTCAAAAACATTCGCCATCACTATCCTAGTCTGACAGCGACGCAGGCGAGTGGCCAGAGGTAGCGGGGCATCACGTCACTTCTGGCCAATCTGGCGGCAGAGGAGGCCAGGCACCAGCAGCAGGAGCAGGTAAGAAGAGCTGGGAGGGAGATGCAGCCCCAACCAGCCCACCTGAGACCCCTGCAGAGGCCACCATAGAGAGTCCTAGATGGGCTGTGCAGCATGTATGGTGTACTCTGCAGGGTCACTTTCAGGTGGGCTGTGTGGGGTTTTTTTGGCATACACCCTATATATTGTAACAGAGTGCCTGTAAAACCTGCCAGGATGGCAGGAAAAGTCCTGGATGGAAGATATGTTTCTCCAAGGATTCTGAGATGTAGGATCTGTGCTGGTGCCAGCAGAGGTCTGGAGGTAAAGAAGGATAGTTCTTTACCCTGTGTTGGTAAATCCCATTCTGGGGCTGGTTTTACTAGGAATCTAATAGAGCTCTCTGTGAGACAAACTCCAGATTCCATGGACTGTAATTTGGTAGTGACTGCACAAGTCCTCATTAGGGTGCAGCTGGGGCAGTGCAGTGTGTGTGTGCTGGAGGCACACGAGGCACAAGCCAGTGGAGAGTTGTGAGCGTGCAGGAGGTACACGGTCACAGGCAGACTCTGCTGCGTGCTGGATGGACGCGTGGAACAGCCAAGGAAAGCGGGGAAAGGTTGAGAGGGTCGATGACACCCATGGGACCTGTTGGAGAGGCTGAAAGAAAGTCAGTGACCCACAAGGGGTGAGCAGAGCGAGTATTACACAGGAGTGTGATGACATGCTTCGAGCTGAGGAAACCTGCTGAGCGATACTAAGGACTGTATTTGCGGAGAAACACGGTAAAGTCCTGAGACTAATACATTAGGAGTGTATGGGACAGCCAGATGTTGGTGAGACAGAAATATGATGTTTTGGTGAAAGTCAAATGAACTGTTATATTTTGCTATGCTTAAAGAAAAGCAAATTATTATGTGAAGTACATCGATTGCTAGTCTTTGAGTAAATAAAGACTGTCCTTTTTTGTTACAGTCAGCTTCAGGAGTGGTCACTTTGCGCTCACCATTGTGTTACATTCCCCAAACTACCACAATATATATATATATATATATATACACACACACACACACACACAGGTGTATCTGCCGAGTGGCAAACAAGGCAAAAATGCCGCCCCCAAAACAGTTAGGCAGCCGGGCGGAGGAGGAGGCGGCGGCAGAGGAGAAGGCAAGAGGAAGCGGTGGTGGGCTCTGCGGGATCTATGGCAGAGCCCACCCCCAATCCTGCACAGCCCCTGTGAGATCCTGCAGATTTAGTGTGGGGGGGGGGGTGCCCGAGTTTCATCTTGCCTAGGGCAGCCCCAAACTAGAATACACCGCTGCACACACGCACATGCACACATTTGACGGTACCCTTACAAATAATTGAAACAATTCTTCATTCCTCCTTACAAGTGATGACATTTATATCATGTGTATCTGCATGCCTTTGGTTGAGTAAAGAAAATAAAGTGAAAAAGTGTGGAGACCAATAAATTATTGTTTATTCTTGAAAGATATCCTAAAATGGCCTAGACAGATTTGTTGGTAGAAAAGATGATGCATACTTGGATTATAGTGATATTTCAAACAAACTGTTTTCTGAAATTAGTATTACACACGTCTTAGACCTTGTAATTAGTCAGCCAATTTAAATGGGGAAAAGTAGTCACTCTGCAGTTTGGATTCATCTTGTGTACCACACTGAACAGAGAGATGTGTCAAGAGATTAGAAAGAAAATTGTAAACCAACATGTCTACAATCCAGCAAAACCCTCTCCAAGCAGTTGATGTTCTTGTGAGTACAATTGCAAATATTAAGAATTTTAAGGTCCATGGGAATGTAGCCAACCTCCTTGGACGTGGCTGCAAGATATTCTTTTATATTGCAAAAAATCTCCAAGAATAAAGTCACTAAACAACTTCCAAAATATTCTTAAAAACGCCAGCCAATAGGGCACTGGCTTTATCATGCCAATGTTTTTCTTTCTTTGGAGGATGGATTGTGATGGCAGGGCTATCTTAAGCTGGTCATACACTACTTGAACTTTGTCTAGTGTGTGGCCCCATTGGCACTCTTCTATTTACTCCTCTATTCAACAAAACTATTTTGTTGGAGTTGGTTTGAGAACTCTCTGCCGAACAGTCGCTGTCCGGGTATTCTGATAGCAGCACACCCACCACTTTGAGAATAAAATGGCCCAGTGAGGAGGAGTCCCCCATCCATTCTTTTTAGCATAGATGGGGAAATTAAGTGAAAAAAACAGATGCATATGGCCAGCTCTACAGTTGTTTTGCAGGCTGTTTCTACTGTGTAGTACTGTGAAGTACTGATCATCCTGCATGGAATGCTAATGTATTGTATAAAGACCCTTCCCTATGCAGTGGTCTACCTATTTAAATTTTGCTTGTGTTGTTGTTGGCAGACCAGTCCAGCCTGAGCTCTTATGTGTTCTGCAGGTTTTCCCTTAGCCTGGGGGATTGAATGGTTCCACCTGCTGCTGAAAGGGGGTTTAAGGGAGCAGTGTAAGAAGATACATTTCTAGGTTATGATAATTTATTTGACCCAACCAATCCCTGAGGTTCTTGTTCAGAGGTATGGTTTGGGAGATGATACATTTGGTAGCACCTTTTCAGGACGCTCTTTCCCCTGGGGTTTTCCTCCTAGGAGGGAGCAATGTGTGAAGACTGCTGTTGGGTCTGGCTTAAGCCTTGAAGAATGTGCTAAGGGCCTAAGAAAATACATTAGAATTGCAGCAGAGACCTAAAGGGATTGGGCTACAGAGAGGACCTTTTTGTTGGAAGGAGACTGGAGGAACTAGGCAGAGCCCTGCCAGGATTTCTTAAGAAGGAATCTGATATAATAATTTTACATTGTTTTAAGGATAGAACCCGGTGCTGCTGTATATGTATATCTGTCCTCCTAATTTGTGGTTTTTGGGTATCCTGCAAATGTCCAAGCCGCATCTCCTATTGTTGAGTGTACAATAAAAGGTAAAAAGACTAAAGTGACTAGTGCCTATTTAGATTACTCCACTAAAAGCCAAGAATCCAGCCCTGAAAGGTTTTTTTGCACGTATCTACGGCTAGCAAGCAGTAGACATATACAAAAAAGTTACCAAAAAGGTTCAAACTTAGCTGTGTCTCCGCCGCTCGCTCCCGTCCCAACTTCTGAAGATTCTCGGGCAGCCGCAAAGGATCATGGGGCAGGTGCATGCACAGTAGAGATCTTCGGCCGGGAGAAGAGGAGAGACACAGTGTAAGACAATGCAGGCAGCCCGGCAGCGTGCACGCGCACAGACACCGTGGGACAGGAAGACACAACAGTCAGCGCTGGATCAGAGACGGGCACCAACGCTGGAGGGATTCCTGAGACCTACTGGAAAGAAGATGATTGGATTAAGAGGCACCATTTAAGGTAAGTCCTTAAAGCTGCAGGGGGGGGGGGGGGTGGTTTTAG
>NW_017307072.1:738587-785409 GCF_000935625.1 Nanorana parkeri | reverse complement strand
AGGGCCCCATTTAAGGTAAGTCCTTAAAGCCGGAGGGGGGGGGGGGGTTGACTTTAATGTGACATTCTGAGTGTAAACCTACTAAGCTCCTTGGGAATTCATCTCACGTGATCCTGGTGGCAGTAGTGTTACAAATGCTATTTGCAGACTTTCACACACTATTGCAATGTGTGGAGAGTTTTCAGATAATTTATACTTCTCTGTGGCCAGTAATAGAATAGCTGGAATCCCCTGTTTTAGATAACAGAAGGCAAATATTGCTAACATTAACCACTTCCAGTGGGTTCACGTATATGTACGCCCTCCGCTGGAAGTGGTTATAACAAAAACACGGCTGCTGCTGCACAGCCGGTGATTTCTGTTTAAATACAAGTGATCCGGCATCTATACAGGTGCTGGATCGCTTGTACGGTGCGGCACAGTGTCCCCACCTCCCTCCGCCACCGCTGGTGCCGCCGTCCGCTTCCCGGGCTTCGCTGTCCCCCGTGAGAGCCTGGGACCAGCACGGCGGGTCTCCCCTGATGGATTGAAGGGAGATCAACAGGCTTCCAGCCGCTGACCTCTCCTCCAATCACTGTACCTGGAAGTGATGTGCATTAGATCACTTTCGGTGTCACTGTACACATTTTCTGGCTCCTAGAGCCAGAAGAAGAAGAAGAAGCTGGTGAAGCAGATCTCAGTTTAATCAGCTTCTTTGGGGTCCCTAGATGACATCAGGGGTCTGAAAGACCTCTGCTGTCTCTATAAAGAGGACCTGTCACATTATATTTGCTATTACATAAAAAAAAGGTAAAAATCAAAGTAACAGATAAAAAAAGAAAAATGCAAAAAAATGTTTTAAAGTCCCCCGCTCCCCATGTGCACACACATACAACGCAAACACATGTTGGATGCGCCTACATGCAAAAAGAAAAATTGCACCACACATGTTACATATCGTCGTGAGCATCGGAGTGAGAGCAATAATTCACTAAACACTAAACTCATGAGCAGTAAAAGCAATTAAAGCATCGCCTATGGGAAATATTGTAGTTTTTTGCGGACACACACATTTTTAAGGCTTGACATGTATCTATTTACCCGGCGTGACCCCATCTTTTATATTTTACCAAAAAATTGGGTATTATATGCTGTTCCTGTGCACTAAATTTAATTTTAGTGTATTTTATCCTAAAAATACTTGTTTGATAAACATTTGCGACATAACAAATTGCAACTAGCATCTTTTTATTCTACAGGGCCTCTGCTTTCAGAAAATATATCATTGTTTGAAGGGTTTCAAGCTGTTTTCTAGCCAAAAATGTATATTATATCATGTGTGTGCAAATGTAAGAAATTGTTCCGGGCAGCAAGTGGTTAAGGTACTCTGCCGCTAGTGCCTTGTTAGAGTCTCTGATGCTACAATGAACACATAAGAGAAGGATAACCAGTATCATTTTTGCAGCAGTTTGCAAGAAAAGGGAGGATTGTGATGTATCCTCTATGGAGCCCTGGTCACCACTGCACTTGCTTGTATCCTTGTTTCTGCACCACACTGCAATTCTTCTTATGAGCAGATTATTTTTTTACATCTTTTTTTTTCTTTTCTTCTTACTTCTCCGGCCACCTAAATTAGGACCCGGAGACTGCCAGATGACCCCGCTCGGAGCGCCGCCCACCGAAGCAGCAGTGACGCGACGCTCGGCGAGGTAAGTAAGAAGAAACCTGACCACTGGACCACGCTGACTCCAGTATAAGCCGAGGGGGGCACTTTTCAGCAAAAAAAATGGGCTGAAAATCTCGGCTTATACTCGAGTATATACGGTACTTTGTGGTCATTTTTTAACATACAGATGAAAATGTGACAGGATTTTGGATGAAGGTACATTTTTACGTAATTCTCAAACTAGTGATATGTTAGCTTGGTAAAATAATGCATCACATCCATTCTCATACAGTAGATAACCTACATACACGGCATGAAGTACCAGTCAGCAGATTTGTCTTTTATAGATGTGCCTTCTCAGGGCTGCCTTACTTCATTGAGCATAAATTCCCATCAAAAGGTATCAGACAATTTCCATTGAGCAGAAAGCGACTGGCCTTTTCTATCAGTGTCCAATTAGAGTCTATGTGTACGGAAAGAATATTTTTCCCTCCACCGGGAATATTACGTTACTCGGTAGTAACAGCTTACAAAAGACATGCTGTTATAATGAGGCAGTGTTTAATAATATAAATACAGACGTCTGTAATTCTGCAGACTCATCATGGAGAAAATAGTGGTTCCTTTTCTTTATGTAAGAGGTCCATCTAGTGGCAATAGGGAATGTTTTCCATTTTTCCGTTTTAAAGCAATCTGGCCTAGACTTTGGGATATTTTGCTGTTGCTGTCCCTTCTGTATTTATCATTGGAATGTCTGAGTTTAAAAAAACATGAATGGCACTTTTATTCCCCGAGTTATTTTGTGAGATAATTTTCTATATATCAGTTGTCTTGCCAGATAAGAAATATGTAGCTTTGTCAGTCCAGGCAAAGCTTAAAGGAGAACTATAAGGTAAGGGTTTTTCCCCATAGCTCTCTTAAGGGTCACGGGAGGACATATTCTAGCGTCCTCCCGTGACCCAAAGCTCTGTATATTGCGAGCTACTGCTCGCGGTATACTGAGACTGCCGCAGCCGAAACGGATCCCGACATTACTGTCAAGATCCACCTAGCTGCGTGAGTGACAGCTGGCTCTGCCTATCTAGAGGCAGAGCCAGCTGTACCCGCCCCCTCCCCAGTCCGTTCTGCCAGTCAGCGTTGGAGGATCAGACCGGGGAGGGGGGAATCCCTGCAGGGAGCCGTGAGTGACAGTCACGGCTCTCTGCAGGGGGATGATCGAGAAGTGAGCAAGTGACGGTATGCGTTCACTCACTTCCCGATCTATAGACCAGACATGTGACAGTTTCATTGTCACACGTCGGCTCGAGCTATGAGGTTGAGTGAAAATCATCACTCACTTCATAGTTCTCCATTAAGGGAACAGATTCACAGATATTACAATATAAAACATGATACATTTTCAATATGTATATGTATACTGAAACTGTCACACTTCGGCTCTATTGATCGGGAAGTGAGAAAACACATACCGCCGCTATATGCTGATTTTTGGGTCGTGGGAGGACGTAGTATATGTCCTCCTGTGACCCAAAAGAGAACTATGGAAAAATAAACATCACTCCATAGTTCTCCTTTAAGCTAATATGAGGAGCTAAAATATGTATAATTGTAAATAATTCAAGAGTGTGACATATCATGTCTTGTCCATGCTTAGTTGCTACTCCTCTTCATTTCCCTGATGTGTGTTTATTATTGCATCCTGCTTTTCAAGACTCTCGGCAGTAATATTTTAACCCGAACTATAGCCATCTAGAAAATGCAGTGCAGCTTGGCTATTTTATTATAAATGTCATCTATATGTTAACATTTTGCCTTTTCCGTCATTTCCTTTCAGGAATTGGTTCTTGACAATCTCTATGCTTGCAGAGTGGTAATACTGGCACTGGAGTGAGGAAAACATGGTCTTTCCACTAACGCCTGCTGCATCTTCATCAAGGGCCCCTTCACAACTATGTATTCCAGTAAGTATTCCAGTAATTGCACAGCAATGCTCAATACTCGCATTAGTGCGATGTGGTGCCATTCATTTTTAATGGTATCCCCAACATGCTAAGACAATGCACCTGTAATGTGCATCAACACTGTGCATTGTGGCGCACTGCCTCAGGAAAAAGGTGTTTTTTTTAGGCCATATTGTTGCGTTAGCAGCCTAAAAAAAAGGCTACCTTAATAAAACCCACACACACGCAACATAATGGAAAAATGTGAAGGAGGCCTTAATGTAATCTGAGATGGGGCAGTTTCAGACGACGCATTGTTGTATATCCACAGACAGCCTTGATCCAGGCTACAGCCTGGCAGAGCAGCAAAGGGGGGGATGAGTGTGCAGCCCCCCTCCCCCCTATGGACCATACCAGGCAACATGACTCTGACATGGGGAGGATGCTTTTCTGGGAGGGACAAGGGCCACTTCCTCACATCCCTGGCCCAATGGTTGAGGGGGTCTGCAGGCAGGGGGGCTTATGTGCATCTGGGTGCCCCCTTTCAGATGCTGCCCCCCCATCTCGTGAATGAGTAAGGGGTAGTTGTTACACCTACTCTTTCACCAAACAGTAAAAGAGTAAAATTGTAAATAAACACACAACACTGTATATAAAGTCCTTTTATTTGGAAAAAAAACACAACAAAGGTTTTTGGCAATTTCTTTTTTTGGGGGGTATTGTCATCCAAAACAGGGATCACTATATAAAAGAAGACCTATGCCTTTTATCTGAAAACTCCACTTACGAGACATTGTCCGCGGACCCATTGCCCAGTTTTTTCAAGAACCTCCAAAGCCCTAACCGATACTGCTCACATGGATGGAGTAATAACCAAAAACGAAAAAATATTTCTCTGTCCCACCTGACCTAAGACACCATTTTTTTACCACTTGCCCAAAATACATAAACATGCAACCATCCCCCCGGGTCGCCCAATCATTTCCAGTAATTATAGTCTCACCAGTGGCCTTTCCCGGTATGTGGATTTTTTTTCTAGAGCCATTAGTCACTTCTTTACCTTCATATCTTAGACACTTAATCAAGATACTCCGGCAGTACTCCTGGAAGCCTTCCTACCTCTGGGTGTCCCTTGACGTCTGTTCGCTTTACACCTCTATCCCCCACCATGTGGGCTTGGAGGCTCTACATTTCTATCTGTCACAAACACCCGCGCTTCACCATAAAATGGCCCAATTTCTAATGAATTCCACACAGTTCACGTTGGAAAACAACTACTTTTCCTTTATGGACAAATTTTACTTACAGATCCAAGGCACAGCCATTGGGGCTAATTATACCCCGAGCTATGCTAACTTGACCATGGGCCATTGGGAACAGTTCCACATCTTGCTCAACAATCCGCTTGCCCAACACTTGATATACTACGGCCGTTACACTGATGACATCATCATGATCTGGGCCGAACCGTCTGATTCCAGCACCCAATATGTTTCCCACTGGAACAACAACACTTCTGGCCTCAAATTAACCCATTGATCATCTTAAACTGGTTTTCCTGGATTTAGAACTCTCACACACTGGCGAGACCATCATCACCAAAACACACTTTAAACCTACTGCCAGAAATTCCTACCTCCATTACAGAAGCTGTCATCATCCTTTATGGAAACGTAATGTACCCAAAGGCCAATTCTGTAGACTGAATAAAAACTGTACCAAAAAAGAAGATTACAGAAGCCAAAGTCATCATCTCAAACATACGTTATTGGAAAAAGGTTACCCCCAAAGACCTCATCACAGAGGCACAGGCCCTGTTCTCCAAACCCAACACCACATTTAAACCCACAACCACAGAAAAAATACAAACAAATTTAGCACGATTTATCACTCCTTTCAATACAAAACATAAATCCATAGAATCCATCCTCAGGAGAAACTGGCATTTACTACTTTGTGATCCCAAGCTGGGCCCAATACTTCTTCCCTAACCCTCTGTGGTTTTCAAAAAAGCCAGAAGCGTAAAAAAACATAATAGTACCCAGTAAATTGACCTCCAATAAACGAAAATCCAAGCAGATATTCCTCTTCGACAACAGAATAGGGATTTTCCAATGTAAAAAACGAATATGCCTCACTTGCCAGTTTATCACACATGGCCAATGTACATTTTCAAGACAGATCTGGCAATAGTTTTGCAATTTCACAATTCATTAAGTGCGCCCACAATTACGTAGTATATGCCTTAAAATGCCCCTGTGGTCTCCTCTATAAAGGCCGCACCATCCGCCACCTCAGGAGACGTATTGCAGAGCACAGGAGATTCATAGAACAGGGTAAAACTGAACACAGTGTCCAGGGTGTGTTTACAGCACTCTAAGCTCCGCTCACTTGCCGAGCTTTAAATGTCTCCCGCCACTATCCTCTCCCCTCTACCTTAGCTGGAAAAAGAAGACCGTTGTCTTCGAAACGCGTTGCCGCTTTACTACCTGACAGACCGGCCGGCCCCGTTCCCGTCGGCGGTTTGCAGTTCTTCTCTCCACCTCATTACCTATTGCCGGTGTCTGCCTCTGCACGCTGACACTCAGGCCAGGCATCTTCTCGCTGTCATCCGGTTTCTTCCGTCTCAGCCTGCCACACTCCCCTCCACACTCATTACATCTGGGCTCTGGGTCCACTGCCATACGGGGATCATGCCCCATTTCCCAGTGGCACCCAGCAGTCTTCACCAGCTGGCCTCCCAGCAGAACTGCCACGTTCCCTCCCTGTTTCAGGAGGAACCTGCCACTCACCAGCTGGCATGTCTTTCCACCCATGCAGATCAGAGAACACCATTGCTGACTGAGCCCTTCTAAATCAAACAGCACAAGAGTCTGCCATACCTTGCACTGTGCCAGAACACTTGGACGCTGCCTTATATTCCACAGATCCCATCTCTGAACTACGCCCCAACCCAGGATTTTACACTTAAGAACTACAAAAACCAAGTATCATCCACCTGCATGACCTCAATGTTCTTCGAGCCACTCCAGGATTTCACCATCCACGGTCTGGACCAGAACGTCACATCTCCTACAAAACAGCATCCTGCTCAAGGAAGCACAGAAAGCTCCTCAAAATCCAACTCAACGGACCAGATTGGGACGCCACCTGCAGGACTACAACCAGCTTCACATCACACCCTTGTCGCTGACCACACACCTACACTAGCCTAATGGTGAGTTAAAGAAGTCACTTTTGCTTCATCTATGAAGCCTCACCGCCTTGCCATTTTTTCGTTACATCTCCAATTTGGCTCACCAAGCCGCCGCTTGCAAAAGAAGAAGACGGCCCTGAAGCCTTCTATCACATTACCACACCATGGTTTTCCCTCCGTCTTTCTGCTGAAGCGAGTGCTCACCCACCCACAGGTGAGTCTGATACCTCATACCCCTCGTCATATCCTACCTGAGTTATTGCACTAGGTAATGGCGCTCCGTTCTCACCTTTTGATTGTGTGAAGTCACTGATCTGGAACAACTATATGCATGTCTGGTGCACTCAAACTTCACTGGCTACATCCTTGTTCAGGATCTTTGGCTCATTAAATAAAAAAGCAAAGACCAGACTGACTCCCTTGGCAAGCTGCTGCGGTCCTCAAATATGTTTAAACATGATGCTAAAAGCGGCAATGGGAACATTAGTACAAACTAAGGGGGGCGGGGGGGTCAAATGTTGACTATAGTGACCAGACAGAATCCTTGTTTCATTTTCCCAGGAAATAAAAGATAAAAGCTGATTGGTCACCATGGACAGCAACTCATGAACTGAATGTTCTTCATAATGTACGTTATTTTGTCCTGTTTATGTCCTATTATGTCCTGTTTTTACAGTTATGCCTCTAATAGTATTCAATGTGTGCTGTATGACTGTACTTGTCGAAAGCTGGTTTTTATATTTTTTGCTACAACTGTCCTGCAGGTTACAGTAGAAGAATATAACAGCTTAGGGCTGCGATTTCATGCTGAGTAGGAGTACTGAAGTTCAACAATTATGGATATAGCAATTCCTTTGTTGGTCACAGATAAAAGGCTTTTTGCAGTGTAGTGAGGGATTAGATACTGGTTACTAGTAGATAAAGCACTTATACTGTAACTGCCCATTACTCTGCAGATAAAACACACGGTAGGCACAGGGAACAAGATATTAATACATATAGAAATAAGGAAAAAAAACACTATGTAAAATGCAAGTGGGATTTGGAAAGTTAAATATATCCACACAAAGTCATTTAAAGAAAGAACAGGGAGTTGTTTAAGATAATACCAGCCTATAATGAAGGCTTGCAACAAATGAACACACATTTCAAAGGTTTAGCACCTGATTTTCAGCATGGCCTCCTATTTAAGACCTCTCTATATACCGGTAGTAAGCTTTGCTTTCTTGCTTAACTTCAAGTCTTTTTCCCAGTCTAGGAGCCTGCTATATCAGAATGTAGAAGCAGAAACACCAGGTTTGCCTGCAATACATAAGTGCAATAAACTCTTAGATGTCTTTGTCTTTTACACATTTGCAGTTTCTGATGGTACTCACAGAATAGTTTGTTTCCAGGGGTGAATCTAGTTCTTCTGCTGCCTAAGATGAGAAATTGCACCCTCTTATCCAGGACCCAAAATAGACAAAACAGTTGGGGACATCCTAAAACATTTAATGTGAAAATGGCTTAATGTAGCTTAATGTACCATAATGTACCTAAACCTCAATCAATTGCCTTGAAACTTGCCTTGAAAAAAGTTCTCAACTTCCCAAACCTTAAATGAGTGACATTAAGCTTGTTTTTTGAGGAGCTTAATGTGGCTTAACGTACAAAAAACAACTTAGATGTCACTCTATTTCCCCCAAACTTCCCACAATACAAGACTCTATCTATACCAACATATTCTGAAGATTTTGGGTCATTTGATGAAACATACCAAACGTTATTAACAATAAACTATTTTATTACAATCCTGAAACATTTAATGTAAACAGCTTAATGTAAAAAGAGCTTAATATATAAAAAAGTATCTAAACCTCAATCAAATGCCTTGAAACTTTGCACGACATACGTTATCAGCTTCCCAAACCTATCCTGGAAGTTTCATGGATTTTGGTTACCCACAAGGCAAATGAGTGACATTTAAGCTTGTTTTTTGGGGAGCTTAATGTGGCTTAATTTACAATAAACAACCTAAATGTTAACTAATGCCCCCCAAACTTTATGCATTACACGATGCTATCTATGCCAACATATTCTGAAGATTTTCGGTCATTTGATCAAACATACCAAAAGTTATTCACATTAAACTATTTTATTCCTTTTCTAAAACATTCAGCTTAAAGTGACATTGAAGTCAAAAAATTCCCCCCCCCCCAATGTTAATGTTAGCACTTACCTTAAATTATATCTCTTAATCTGATCTTCTTCTTCTTTCCTGATGTTTTCATCTGTCCCTCCAGCGGTGCGGCGGCTCTCCGATCCAGCGCTGACTCCTCTGTCCTTGCTAGTACTTCTTGTCCCACGGTGTCTACATGCGGGTGCACGCGTCCATAGACTTACCTTGCGTCTCTCCTCGTCTCCCGGCAAAAAATCCGAACTGTGCATGCGCCCGCCCCAAGATGCTTTGCGGCCGCCCGAGCAGTTTAGGATTTTCTGACGGGAGCGCCCCCACGAAGACGGGGTAAGTTTAAACCGCTGTTAAAGCGGGTTTAAAAAAAACAAACAACTTTTTGCATATATCTACTGCTTGCTAGCAGTAGATATATGCAAAAAAAACAGAGGCTTTAGACAACCTTTAATGTAAAAAGAGCTTAATGTACCATAATGTGCCTAAAACTCAATCAATTGCCTTGAAACTTTGCATAACCCAAGTTCTCAGCTTCCCAAACCTATCCTGGAAGTTTCATGGATTTTGGTTTCCCACAAGGCAAATGAGTGACATTAAGCTTGTTTTTTGGGGAGCTTAATGTGGCTTAACATACAAAAAACAACTTAGATGTTAACCAATTTCCCCCAAACTTCCCATATCAGAAGACTCTACGCCAACATATTCTGAAGATTTTGAGTAATTTGATAAAACATACCAAAAGTTATTCACATTAAACTATTTTATTCCTTTTCGAAATATTTAGCTTAATGTAAAAAGAGCTTAATGTACCATAATGTGCCTAAACCTCAATCAATTGCCTTGAAACTTTGCACAACCAAAGTTCTCATCATTTTGAGTGATGTTAGGCTTGTGCAGCCCCTACTACCTTTTGTGCAGTGGCTATTAGAAATGTAAAGGGTTATTCACAAAGCTAGCTGCAGGATCAGCCTTAGCTCCCGCTGATCCTTCGGCTAGCTTAGGCCGGCGGAGCCCTTTGGTTCAGTAGAACCGAAGGGCTTTTTTTTCCGGGCTATTCGCTATAGCCCGTACAGCTCCCGAAGTTGGCCGAGCGGATCAGTCGAGCTGAAGGCATATGCTTCGGCTCGACTGAGCCGAGATGAAACCAGAGGCGGGCTGAACGGCCGGCCAAAAGCCTCGCAACTGACAGCTGGGCAGAGCCAGGTACATGGGGATGATGAACTGTCATTACACAATGACAACTTGGCGGAGCCAGCTGTTTTCTCACGGCTGGCTCCAGCCAGTTGCAATGACAGATATGTGAGGGGTTGGAAAGCAGTGCAGCAGGCTGGGTTGCAATGTAGGGGTTGGGGGTCCTGGAGGGGAGTCAGCAGAAATCTGGGTGGCAAAGTGGGTGGATGGGGATTTTGGAGGAGGCCGATGGATGCAAACTGGCTAGCACTTTGGGGGATGGAGGCTCTGAAAGGACCCGGGGAGCACAGCGGGAGTCTTTGCAAGCGGCTGGGGGAACTGTGTGAGGTTGGGGTGGGGGGACTGTGGGAGGCTGGAGGTCACAGTAGGAGGCACTGCAGGAAGTTGGTGTCATACTAGGAGCTCTACAGCAAGCTAGTGGGGCTCTTCAAGGGGATGGGAGGGGGGGCTTTCAGGGAGCTCTGTGCAGCAGATAGTCCAGATGTTGAGACTGAGGTTATCTAGGGGCTATACAATCTCTTGCACAATTCCTTCTTAATCTTTTGTCTGTAAATAGATCTTTATGATTGTGGTTGTATGTTTGTGGTCATTGTATTGCAGCAGAATGAAGCTGGGACCAGTCAGATTCCCCCCCGATACTGTATGACATATAAGCATCTGCTTGTACTTCTCAACAGTGAAGGTGCCATCAATTTTGCTCCATTTTACAGACATGCAACCTCAAACTGCAGGGAACCTCTACTGTGCTTTACCATGGCCTTCAGACATGCATCTTTGTACTGTTTTCCAGCCTTTGAAGTGTTTGACTCTAACAAGAAGATAGTTTGCCAACCAAACTGTTCAGTCAGAGCATCTGCTTTTTGGGCTGCAACACATAGCATGGAGCCTGTAGCTGCGCCATCAAATGTCAACAGCGTTGTGTGTTTTTATTGTTAGTTTCTTTGCTTCTGTGGGCTATGATCATTTATGAAATGCAAAATAATTGAACCCCTAAGAGAGGAGATAAGTGTTGCTGGAGCAGTCACAGAAGAGAGTACATTTACCTCTTACACACTGTGAGGTTTGCCATTCTGGTGAGTTGCCTTCCAGTTTGTGGTACAGTACAGGTTACTTTATCAACTAATGTTGATACAAGCAATGGTGTGTGGACAAAGAAAAAAAGAAAACTGCAATTTGAACTGTATACAAAGCTGGTTCTGTATATCATCTAGTAACTTCCCGCTAAAATTATATTTTTGGATTTTTAGGGAGAGTCATACAAAGAGTCATATGACTTCATATTTAAGTAGTACAGCCAAAGTGTTTCAGGGGGATCAGAGCCAGGTAAAGGTCAGGAGTAGAACTAACGTACAGCAGGGACGTGCGGTCTGGGGAACGCTGAAAGCTTTTTCTCCATTCAGACTGGCTTCCAACAGGTTACACAGCGGGGAAAGCTAGATGCCTTATCAGTGATGAGCAAGTGAGGGACAGCGAGACTCCTCCCTGTCTCCTCCATCCTCCCACAGGCAGATGAACACATAGCTCGGTAACCGAGCCTGAGGCAGGTGTGGGCTATGGGCTACCTCACCTGCCACTGACCTCACCGCATGTCCCTGATGTACAGCCCAGTGATCAGAGTGCAGGGGTCAGGAGTGAGTAAGATACAGAGTGCAGGGGTTAGGAGCAAACATACCGTACAGAGTACAGGGGTCAGGGGTAAATAACATACAGAGTACAAGGATCAGGAGTAAAAGAAACTTACAACCCAGTGAACAGTGTGCAGGGGTTAGGAGTGTATAGCATAGTGCAAGAGTCTGGACTAAAAGTAATATACACAGTTTCAGGGGTCAGGAGTAATCAAAACATACAGAGTCAGGAGGCAAAGTAACATACAGACTTGGGGACAGAGTGTAGGGTTCAGCAGTAAAAGAAACTTCTAGATTAGGGAACAGAGTGCAGGGGTGTATACACCCTAGTGCACAACGCCCCCATGATTCATTACACCCCCTTTATTCATAGCACTGCAGTACCCTCTATATCACATACACTCACATGTTATGGGCAGTTTCTCCCGAGTATGATGTCAAGCAGCCCTCCACAATAAAACCCTGGGCCTAAGGGAGCTTACCTTCTCTTCCACCGCTTGCCCCAGCCCTGCAGGGGATTGATCAGTAAATCTTCGTCTCATGGGCTTTCAGTAGTATAAGAAGGAAAACTATTTAGGCTTTGTAGCTAATTTCTAGAAGGTCCTTGGTGTGCTCCGGTGCCTGCTCAGTGGCAAATACGTTGGCTGTACTTTTATATGACTAAAAATATAAATAAAACTACTTTGGATCTATAATAAAAAAAGTCTCATGACTCTGTACACAGTCCTTCTTACCCACCACACACTGAGTCGATTTTTCTGATGAAAAAGTACTCCAAGTTCCTCCAGGAATCAAGCAGCCAAGATCCAACCAGATGACACACTGAACCTTCTGAACCCATCTACAGGAGCAAAATTAGCAAAAGGAAGTAGGGCCCTCACAATTTTATATATTTATACACTCTACGCTCGTTCTATTTGTTTACCTGAGCCTATAGTTGGACTTTAAATTTGCATAAACACTATCTTAAATGTGAATAAAAAAGTAAAGAGGTATTAATTGAGAGCCCCTTTATTATGTCTTATTGCTTGCAAACTTACATGGGTGACTGCCAGTGAGCAAAGAGTGAAATGGGTACACATGACTACTGCAAGCTCCAGATTGCCAGTCTGCATTCCAGTATTTGCTTCTTTATAACTTTTTATTTACCTGACAAACCTTTTATGTGGCCGACAGAACATTTATCTATATACATTCCAATAGTAAGTTTGCTGGAAGCCCCCTTTATAAGGGAAAAAAAGTTCAGATTGTTGCTAAAAAAATGAATTGTTTTACCGTTTTCCTTCCCTGCTGTTCAAAGTTCAAGGATTATGTGGCAGGAAAATGCATTTTATAGCACAAAGTAAAAAAAATTATTAAAGCAACATAAACCTTTCAAGTATAAGTTCAGGTCAGCAACAGATTGGAAGTCCTTTTTTAACCATAATAGAATAATATCACGCTTCAGCAGAAAAACGTTTACTGCAAATGTACCGTCATTTTTTTTGGAGACCATTATTAAAATTTTATTTGGTTAGACTAAAACTTGAATTCCCATGAAAAAAGGGTACCATGGCCACAAAACCTTGGATATGTTTAACCAGGAAAAGAAGTCAACTGATTCCTCTCACCCCATACATCAATATGTTCTAAGCCACACTTCCCACCAAGGTTTTGCTTCAAACCACTTCAAACAAAAAGGTTGTTTTATGAATAGTCAAGGAATTTAAGTTGAGCACTTTCTTTTGCTAAAATCATAGCAATTTTAGCATCTATAAAATGGTGTGTAGTGCAGTTTTCATAATTTTTTATGTAAAATATATATCTGAGGCAAAGATGGACAAAATGTTTATTATGTACAATTCTTATTAAATTGGAAGTCCCTTTGCAATAGAATTGGTGTGTGCTTTCATTGTTACAAAACACGGAACTGCAACTATATCACAGGGCCAGAGTATTGTAATAAAGGATGTAAATATGACATAGCTGTCCAATATTTTTTATCCATTTTCTAATACAGTTTATCTCCAGTTCTTGCACAAGCGGCTTTAAAGTGATCCTGCGGCCAGGCTGTGGACATTCACATAGCTACATACTCTTAAAGTGAACCTTGCATTCAGGGCCGACCCTACCTTATTCACCACTGATACGGACAGCCAAGCTGTCAGCCAGGCGGGAGGCGCTGGCTGAGCTACTGCCTCAGGCTGCCTCATTATGGGAATGCCCCTGCTTGCACTCCGTGAACGTTTATTTAGGGTTGACTCCCTCCCCCATCCTAAAAAGTTGCATTAAACAAACATTTTGGGGCAAAACAAAATTAATATACTTACCATTTATTTCCCACATACTTCCAACTCACCATCCTGTGATCTTCCTGTGGGAAGATGCCAAATCTCATGAAAAGATGCTGCTGCAAAGTGCAGGATCATCTTCTCGTGAGATTTGGGCTACTCAGCCTTCCCCAGGAACTCATTTAAAGATTAATGAAGTCTCCCTCATCTAGGCACTGTGGGCAGAAGCCAGAGGAAAGGTAAGTATATTATCTATCTAACTTCCCCCACAGGTTTTGTTTTTTGCAGTTTAATGTGTTGAGTACTCACGCTAAAAAAGCGTGCCTTGCTATTTAAGTGTAAGGTGTGCTTTAACAAGCAATAAATGTGCTCACTAACCAATGTAACTGCACGAACTGTAAATACTTTATTCTAAAAATACACAACATGGGCCCTCAAATCACAGCTCATCTTTCCTTGCTTCCTCTGGCAGCAGGGACTTGTAAAACTTTAAAGCTCATTTACCACTTAAGAATATAAATCCTTTATTATTCATAGCCTGGTAACAGGTTCACTTTAATTAGTATGTCTTTTTTTTGGTAATTACCACAGCTCTTCCATCTGAGGGGATGTCTCAAAACATAACCTGTTGGGGAGTACCTGAGGGCTCAAGCGGAGAAATGCTGTTCTAACACAAAGCTTAGCTACAAGCAGTGCATAACTAGTTAAAAGCCATAAATACTGTTGGACGTCCACACAAATTGGCGTACTTTTTGTCACTAGCAAACCAGTTGTTATACTTTATCTATGTGAGTTGCAACAGGAACGTTTTCTACACAGTTCCAACATTTATGTGAAAAAAAAGTGAAAAAAGAGAAATCAATGCAAACCAGAATGCACATTGTTCAGGCACAGTGATGCAGTATTATATACAAAGGCAACGACGTAGTAAATATTGTGTGCCATCTGTAGAGAAAGCCCAGGTTTCGAGACCCATCACTTTCATATGTAAATATGAACAAAAGCAAAGGCGTTAGGTTAATATAGCCCATGTACAGTATAATCATAGTTCTTTTTTACTTATTTTTCAGCCCATATCATTCTTGCCACAAAAAAATGAGGTAACATACACTTACATCTTTTATTTGTGTATTTAAGCACAATACAATAAAGGACTATTGGGATCCAAATATCTAGTGAGGACATAACTTGGGTGCTGCTCATTTAGGGATCCATATTCCTTTAAAGCCAGAGACACAGTATTTAGCAGGCAGTGAAGAGACATTTGGGTTTATTTTACTGATGTACAGTATGTATGTATGTAAATAAATATTACATACATTTTCATTATGTAACTAGAATTGCAATGCTTGTTCATATTTGTACAATCTATTCAGATCAACAGGAAATGAAAGATGTCACAAAGTAACTGAAGCATGGCAGTGGTACAGACACTTCAAACATCTTTCTGCCCACACCTTAGAGTTTGCCTAATAAAGAAAAGATCGGTGAGCCAGAAACTAATATCAACTAATCAGAGTCTGTTTATTACAGTCAAGTCAGTAAAAAAATTGTTGATTGGTTGGTTGCTGTGGTTACTACACATTTTAACCGTCACTAGCAATTATGTTTGCTGATGGTGACTTTTTTTTTTCTGAATTCTGAATAAAAGTGTGAAATATACAGTATACATTTTACTTGCTGGAATGGTAAAAATTGTGCTTGCTATTCTTTGTTCACCAAAATGTTTTCCCCTTACATGTGGAGCCAGGGGAAAGGGATTCCCCAAGCATGGGAAAAGTCCCAACAGAATTCGGCTCCTGCTGAAGAGGCCCTTTATAAAAACTCATAAAGAGCCATGACTTAGTGATATCATCACGCTTCCTAAACGTTACGGTGGCAGGGAGTTTTGTGGTATGCACAGGCTGTATGTTGTTGCTAGTTATAGAACCTTATACAACCCCCAATTCCAAAAAAGTTGGGGCACTATGTAAAGTCTACATAAACATATAAACATATACAACATACATTTTAGTCACAATAGAACATTGAAAACATATCAAATGTTTAAACTGAGAAAATGTAAAAAAAATAAGTTACATTTTAAATTGATGCAGCAACACGTCTCAAAACAAGTTTAAACAGGTCAACGAAAGGTAGTAAAGTAAGTGGCGCTAACAAGGAAGAGCTGGAAGAACATTTTGCAACTAATTAAGTTAATTGGTAACAGATCAGTAACATGACTGGGTATCTTAGAGAGTCAGAGTCTCTCAGAAGTAAAGATGGGTAGAGGTTCACCAATCTGTAAAAATCTGCTTCTAAAAACTGTCAAACAATTTCAGAATAATGTTCCTTAATGTAAAATTGCAAAGAGTTTAAATATATCATCATCCTGTGACGCCACCGCCGTAGACCTTAATGGTAGGGACCCAGCCGCTTCTCGAGTCCGCCGCTGCGTTCCACGGTGGAACGCACGCTCGTCACTTCCGGGTTCGAAGGCCGGGTGCGTTCCACCTTGGAACGCGGAAGTGAGCCGATCTGTTCGGCGGCTCCTCCCCAAACAGTTGCAGCCCTACATAGACGCCCAGACGAGACAGCATGGCGTTCCACTATTGAGCCAGAACGCCTGCAGTCTCCTGGGACCCTTCAATGCCTCCAGCTTACTGCTGCCCGCTACGTCTTCCGGAACCGGACCCCCTAAGGACCCACAGCTCTCCACCTCCACTCTACCCTCAAAACCGCAAGTATCTGGTGTACTTGCACAACAATCAGTAGAGACTGTATAGGATACCAACTTATGCAATTAGGATTGTTACTTAATTGGAACCTGGATCACTGCTATACTATTGTGACCTTCTCCCACCTGCTACCCAGTATTTCCCTGTTACATAGGTGCTCAGGGGTAGGGCTTATGAAGTAATAACCCCACTCTAAACCGTACATTTTGTTTAAAATAAGGCTGTGATGCAAGAAACCCTAACTCTCTGTTAATAAGAGAGTGAAACCAGGGTTTCACTGACTGAGAAGCCTCCGCAGTTGCGATCCACACCCCTCCATCCACAACAGGCGTGACACATGCACAGTACATAATGACATCAAAAGATTCCAAGAATCTGGAGAAATCTGTGTGCAAGGGACAAGGCCGAAACACGATATTGGATGCCCGCAATGTTGAGGACCTCAGACGGCACTGTATTAATAACAGGCATGATTCTGTGATGGACATCACTGCATGGGCTCAGGAATACTTCCAAAATTCAATGTCTGTAAACAGTTCACCGTGCCAAAGATAATTTAAAATGGTCTGTCGCAAAGTGGAAAACTGTCCTGTGGTCAGACAAATCAAAATTTGACATTCTTGTTGGCAACCATGGGTGCCGTGTTCTCTGGACTAAAGAGGAGAGGGACCTTCTGGCTTGTTACGAAGCGCTCAGTTCAAAAGCCTGCATCTCTGATGGTATGGGGTGCATTGTTGTGTATGGAATGGGCAGCTTGCACATTTTGAAAGGCACCATCAATGCTGAAAGATAAATGCAGGTTTTAGAGCAGCATATGCTACCATCCAGATGATATCTTTTTCAGGAAAGGC
This sequence comes from Nanorana parkeri, assembly GCF_000935625.1. NCBI lineage: Eukaryota > Metazoa > Chordata > Amphibia > Anura > Dicroglossidae > Nanorana > Nanorana parkeri. Next base: position 767,804 of record NW_017307072.1, on the reverse strand, counting down.
CTTGCATATTTCAGCAGGACAATGCCAAAATCGCATACTGCATCTATGATGACAGCATGGCTTGGTAGTAGAAGAGTCCGAGTGCTTAACCTTCCTGCCTGCAGTCTAGACCTTTCACCAATTGAAAATATTTGGCGCATCTTGAAACAAAAAATGCGACAATATCAGCTTCTTTTGGGGGGTCCTAGGTGACATTAGGGGTCTTGGAGACCCCTGATGTCTCCATAAAGAGGACCTGTCACATATTTTGCTATCACATAGGTGGTTTTTATTAGCCTCGTATGTGATAGCAATCAAGTTTAGTAAAAAAAAAAAAAGGAAAAAAAGTTCCCCCCCCAAAAAAAATGTTAAGTAACACATAAAAAAGAATTTAAAAATGTTTTAAGTCCCCACCCATACATACACGAATGCAAACATGCGTCGGGGGCGCATACGTGCAAAAACGACGATTGTGCCCATTACGACGCAAATGTTACATATCGCCGCGAACGTCGCAGTGAGAGCAATAATTCTCGGGCCATCAATCACTGATAACACTATCGGTAAAAGCTTTTAAAGTGTCGCCTATGGCCAATTTTGGGTATGGTAGTTTTCTGCGATTTCGCGGTTGCGCGCAATTTTAAAGGTTGACATGTTTGGTGTCTATTTATCCGACGTGACCCCGTCTTTTATATTTTACCAAAAAACTGGGTAATAATAAATGTTTCCTAACATAATGTAAAAACAAAAATCTTTTTTTTTCCAAAATTTTCTTTAATTTTTCCTAATTATAGTAAAAAATTAAAACCCCAGTGGTGACTAAATACCACCAAAATAAAGCTCTATCTGTCCCCAAAAAATGGTATAAAATTCATTTCAGTACAGCGTTGTATGACGGAATAAACTTCAGTCAAAGTACTGCAGCGCTGAATACTGAGAAATGGCCTGGCCAGGAAGGGGGTCTAAACACCTGGTCTTGAAGTGGTTAACTGACCCCAGACCTTTCACCAATTGAAAATATCTGGAGGTCTGGAACATCTTGAAACTAAAAATGCAACAAAGAAGACCCAGGACTGATGAGCAGTTAGAATCCTATATCAGGCAAGAATGGGACAACATTCCTCTCCCAAAACTCCAGCAACTGGTCTCCTCAGTAGTGATGAGCTCGGGCGTGTTCACAAGCACCTTGTGCCGAGCCCGCCAGGAAGCCGTCAGCGCGCAGCGCCAATCACAGGCACTGAGACATTTTCCGATCTCTGCAGCTGCGGACCGGGAACACGTCTCAGTGCCTGTGATTGGCGCTGCGCACTGACGGCTTCCTGGCGGGCTCGGCACGAGGCGCTTGCGAACACGCCCGAGCTCATCACTTCTCCTCAGTTCCCAAATATTTACAGAGCGTTGTTAAAAGAAGAGGGGATGCTACACCATAGTAAACATGGCCCTGTCCCAACTTTTGTGAGATGTGTTGCTGCCATCAATTTATAGAACTTTTAGGAATTGGGGTTGTAAATGTAAATTGCTTTTGACATTTAAAAACAAATAAAGTTTTTATGGATTTATACTTTTGGAATCTCTTACTTTTCTATGCAATTGAGCATTAAATCAATATGAGTTGCCTGAGCGGATTGAGAAGTGGTCTGCTACCTAAAGAGGAGGATAACATTGGCCAGAGGTGGTGTTGGGTATAGATTACCTGCAACTTTAGAGCACATTTTTTTACCATTCTTTTAATTATAGGGGCAAAACAAACTCTGGTGAAGGAGTCTTTTCAAAAAGTAACATAACAAAAAGTTCCCAATTCATGGCCATCAGTGGAATCTGTAAACTCCCTCCTTTATTAAATACATAACAAACCACAATTGAATATGAATAAATACATCCAACAAATATTCCCTCTAAAGTGCAACATGGCAACCTACAAGCTGAACCATAAAAAAAAACATAAAAATGGTGCCGGATGGGTCTCAAAGTGTGTAAAATCTCCAAACATGGTAACATACACATCTTCTATGGCTGAATCCCTTGTAATCACAGTATTGTAATGCTGATGGTGGAAGTGCAGTCTAAAGAGGACCTTGGCTGAAAAACAGAATGAACAGGTTCAATGGTGTATCCAAATATGTGAAGATGGACCATATATCACTCCGCTGTATTGGAATGTGGAGGATAACCTCAAAGGTGGTACTGAGTATCAGGCTGCAACCACAGTGATGTATAAACACATGAATGTTCGTATTCACCAAAGCCTTATTTCTTTCTGCCCATGCCGCTGATGTGTCCTGAGGGGTTAAAATCATAAACCACCCTGCTGCACAACTCTGCATGTGTGCACACTGATCTCTTGGAAAAATGCTACATATAAATCCATGCAGTAACGCATTCTAATTTCATGCAGCCATTGGTGTCAGTGACTTGTATGCATATGAGCATGAACTAGCCCAATCCCATATATTCCTAGTGCAGGATGTCCATAGGATGTAGTAAATGAAAGATCTCACCCAGTATCTTCCTGTGCAACACTCCAAGTTCTCTCAGACATTGAGATCAACTGCTGGCTAATGAATCAAATATCCACCATTCATATGGCTATAGGAAATGAATAAATGGAGTAGGGAAACAGCCAGCGGGACCAAAAATGGTACAAATAACCATGCTATCTTGCTAACACATTTTGTAGTTTTAACTTCATCAGAGCAAGCATGTTATGTTGTTGAATTATGTTAAATGCTGATGCATTGAATTTAAAATTCCACTCAAATGCCTAGGGGCAAAATAGAGAGCAAAAGCACCTAGTTCCTTTCCCTACCACCTATTAAAACGTTTTTATTTTTCTTACTTGAGTTTGCTGATGATCATTTTTCTACTGAAAATATCAGTAAGAAAAAGAACACTGACATACAATTGTGTTCATTGATGCAGAATTAGCAGTTCACCACAGATTTGACAGCACCTGCTGAGACTTGTGGTCCCTTAACAGCTGGAGAATCTGCTGCAGGGCTTCCATGTCCTATGACAAGTAAATAATTAAGCTATTAAAAAAAACAGGATTGTAAAACAAAGAAATGTAGAACATATGCTGTGCATTCATTGTGTAGAACATTTGATATAGTGCCAGCACACTCCAGAAATTAATGGAAACAAATGTATTGGGAAGGAAATGTGTTGAGTACAGAAGGTTAAATAAATGAACCTTTTTTGACGGAACGAGGAGAGTTCGTAATGTGAATACTTGTATAATGTATTTTAAGCTGACACCACTCTTTTATGTTTAACTCATTTGAATGAAGAACAAAGTATAACCTACTTTTTATTCTTTCCTATAGAAGGCATTTGTTGACCTAAAGTACATTCAAGCTGGATTAAAAAAATATACATTGCAGTTACCATAGTTTTGCCATAAAGCAGGTTAACACATTGATATAAATGAAATGGGAAGGGGGGAGTGCCACCCCAATGTACATATACAGTGAGTAAAAAAGCACCTTTGCTACAATATACGTGAGTCACAGATGGGATTACTCTGTCTCTGTGCTTTACTTTGTCAAATAGTGTGTTTTTTAAAGGTGTTTGACAGCCCATTAACACAAGACACCGTTAATGCTTGCGTATATGTAAATGGACCCTTATACTGCTCATCAGTCACTAATTTTCTGTTTTTGAAGTCAAACCATCATAAACGTGAACAACTTAAACCGGCTACGGCCAAAAGTTTTAAGAATGACACAAATATTAATTTTCACAAAGTCTGCTGCATCAGTGTTTTAAGATCATCTTGTCAGATGTTGCTATGGTATACTGAAGTATAATTACAAGCATTTCATTAATGTCAAAGGCTTTTATTGATAATTACATTAAGTTTATGCAAAGAGTCAACATTTGCAGTGTTGACACTTCTTATTCAAAACCTCTGCAATTCGCCCTGGCATGCTGTCAATCAACTTCTGGGCCACATCCTGACTGATGGCAGCCCATTCTTGCATAATCAATGCTTGGAGTTTGTCAGAATTTGGGGGGGGGGTTTGTTCACCCGCCTCTTGAGGATTGACCACAAGTTCTCAATGGGATTTAGGTCTGGGGAGTTTCCTGGCCTTGGACCCAAAATGTTGATGTTTTGTTCCCCAAGCCACTTAGTTACCACTTTTGCATTATGGCAAGGTGCTCCATCATGCTGGAAAAGGCATTGTTCGTCATTAAACTGTTCTTGAATGGTTGGGAGAAGTTGTTCTTGTAGGATGTTTTTGTACCATTCTTTATTCATGGCTGTGCTCTTAGGCAAAATCATGAGTGAGCAATCCCACACATGAAGGGTCTCAGGATGCTTTACTGTTGGCATGACACAGGACAGATGGTAGCGCTCACCTTTTTCTTCTTCGGACAAGGTATTTTCCAGATGCCCCAATCGGAAAGGGGATTCATCAGAGAAAATTACTTTACCCCAGACCCCAGCAGTCCAATCCCTGTACCTTTTGCAAAATATTAGTCTGTCCCTGATGTTTTTCTTGGAGAGAAGTGGTTTCTTTGCTGCCCTTCTTGACACCCTCCCTATTGAATCTGCCACTGGCCCTGCCGGCGGCGCCCAGGGAACATGCCCCCCCTAGCTTCAGCACTGCCCCCAACCACCCTCGTGCCTTCCCTTTCCCCACACTGAGCCAATAGTACCTCACTTATCCCCACTTTTTCTATGTCCCACAGCCTGCTCAGTCCGGGTACTGATGAGATGCCCCGCCTCCTGCAGAGCCCGCACTGTACTGAGAGCCACACATTCCTCAAGCAGCGCAGCCGCTGCTTGAGTCAGTGAGAGGCAGCCCCGGAGCCTCCGTGCAGCTTCAATGATGGCCCACCCTGCACGGCATCAGAGGGGCCCGGGGACCACCAAAATTTTCTCACGGACGACCGGTTGGCGACTGCTGTGCTAGAATATCCAAATTCAGTGGAGCCCGTTTGCATAATTTACAAGAAGTAAAACTAACAGTTGCCCACACCAGCCAATTAGATTACAGATGTCATAATGTTTGTGCCAAGGCTAATACATCAAATGACTGGCAGCCATTAGCGATACAGACACCTTTTATGTCCCCATTGTACTCGGCACATTACAGGCTGCTTGACAACATAAACTCTTGTACTTTCTACTCCAGATGTCAGTGGAAACAGCTTAATTACTAGAACAACTTTCCAAGTCTCTCAGTCTCTAACCTTGACTTTGGCAGTTTAATCTCCAGCAGAAGTTGAAGAAGAAAGTACATATCAAGACGCTACCGTCTTCTTTGGCTAGAAATGAGAACCAACACATTCAGACTTTGCTATTAAATACGGGATATTTTCCAGGATAAACAGGCAGGCACATAATTAACACAAACTCAGGATATCTAAGAACATCATGTTATCCAGGGATATAAGTGAATTAAATTGTTCCTGTTTTATTGAGATTTTTTATTTGCTCCCTCACTTGTCAACAAATTGGAGGATTTGGGGGTTAGGCTCATCTTGTAGGCAGTGACGTGCAGCTGAATCCCAATATATAAATAAGTGTTCTTCATTGCTCCAGACAATAGACTCTGGATAAAAATAATCTGCTTCTCTGCGGTGCGATGTGCAGGTGGTTGATTAGGAGTGGATGCTGAAAATAGCAGTAAACTATATGTCCTTAGAGAATTTCACAAATGATAGCTAGTGAACACTTGAACTACAGTCATTATTCTTGTATTCTCCTTATCCTCAAAGTCTGCAGCAAAGTAATCCACGCTTAATGTGTATTTCCACTTTTGCAGTCAAATCAGAATAACACCTATTTTATATTCGTTACATGTTTTTCATTCACATAGCATAACTTTAAAAAAAATTAAATTGCGACTTGCACAAAACATGCTCAATTCTGAAAGAACAGTTGTTCTTTGTACTGAATTTCCCTTTGGATTGCAAGGGCGTTGGGGGATATTAATATTAATATAATTAACCCTGACTGTACAGTGCTGGCAGATCTCATTGGTTGTAAACTATTGTTTTTAAATGTCTGCCCTAAAAAACGGCTCAGTCGAGGTGAAAGCTGAAGCTGGTCGACAGCCTGCTACAGACAGCTAGGCGGAGCCAGCCATCATCACACCGCTGGCTCCGGCCACTTGCAGAGACACATCAGCGCCCCCTGGTTACCAGCTAACCAGGGACACTGATTTCACGTTACTCTCCTGAAAAAAAAACAAGCTTAATGTCACTCATTTGCCTTGTGAGTAACCAAAATTTCTGTCACAGAAGCCCTGCGCCCTATCGTCCGGAGCGTCTTATAGACCGCAAAATACGGTAAACGTTTTCGAAATGAATAAAATAGTTTAATGTAAATAACTTTTGGTATGTTTTATGAAAGGACCCAAAATCTTCAGAATATGTTGGTATAGAGAGAGTCTTGTAGTATAGGAAGTTAAGTTTGGGGGAAATTGGTTAACATCTGAGTTGTTTTTTGTACGTTAAGCCACATTAAGCTCCCCAAAAAACAAGCTTAATGTCACTCATTTGACTTGTGGGTAACCAAAATCCATGAAACATCCAGGATAGGTTTGGGAAGCTGGGAACTTGGGTTGTGCAAAGTTTCAAGGCATTTGATTGGGGATTAGATACTTTTGTACACATTAAGCTCTTTTTACATTAAGCTGTTCACATTAAATGTTTTAGGATTGTAATAAAATAGTTTAATGTGAATAACTTTTGGTATGTTTTATCAAAGGACTCAAAATCTTCAGAATATGTTGGCATATAGAGAGTCTTGTAGTATGGGAAGTTTGGGGGAAATCGATTAACATCTAAGTTGTTTTTTGTACGTTAAGCCACATTAAGCTCCCCAAAAAACAAGCTTAGTGTCACTCATTTGCCTTGTGGGTAACCACAATCCATGAAACTTCCAGGATAGGGTTGGGAAGCTGAGAACTTGGGTTGTGCAAAGTTTCAAGGCAATTGCTTGAGGTTTAGGCACATTATGGTACATTAAGCTACATTAAGCCATTTTCACATTAAATGTTTTAGGATGTCCCGATATCTTACTTTTCTTTAAAAAAGATGATCGGTTTCCTCAAGTACAGGCAATTTTAATTGCAGTGTAAAGGCTTGCACTAAATCAATTTCAAAATTGTATTTTGGCACATTGGCCTTAATATTTTACACAGCAAGATCCTTCAAAGTATCATTTTAGAGTCCCACCTATTAACACTATAGAAAAACTCTCCTGTGTAGTATCACATTTTTTAACATTTGTTTTTAAATTCAAACTTTGGTTTAACTTTATGCATGAAATAATTCTTGAACACGGTTTTAAAGTGGAACTAAACCTACCAATTCAACCATTTCCCAAAAGAAAGATCAAGTAAAAAATGTTGAATAAACGTCATTAAATCCTAATCAAACATGCTGATGTTGCATACTGCAGTGTTTTTATTTAGACTCTGCCTACTAGGGCATGTGCAGGTAAGCTACATTCATGGCATGGCTCTGGTGATAACTGTCACAGTTGGCAGTGTGCTTATGTCAGCTCTCAACTCACTGTTCAAGCCTTCAAATGGCTGGCATCATAGTTGTTCATGTGTGCAGCACTATGGCAACTGTAGATCTAAATAGAGACTAAGATGGCACTATCCTTAGTTGACAGGAGGGTTTATTTCCACTTGTGATTAACTTTCGTTTACTCAACATTCTACTTAACTTTTATCCACAGTAAAGCATTTATTCAATAAAGCCTTATAAAACAATAATAAATTGCAGTTAAACACTGACTAATGACATTTTTCTTTGCTCTCTTTTAGTTAAATGATTCCAAGGGCAAATGGGTACACAACAATGCAGTCATACTGACCTGAACACTCAATTATTCCATAAAACATGCACACCTCCATTATTCAGTAATGTGATAATCTGAATTGTTTTCAGTTCATTGAATTACGCCAGATGCAGTATATAATAATGCACACTAATTCGCTAAAGAATACGTTTTGTAATGTCATTCATAGTACACATTTGGCTGATAAATGGGTTTCGTAGTTGTTACCATGGTGCTGTAGCTACAATGATCCATGCATGCATTATAAGTTATGTTGCATTAACACCTTTACATGACACAAGACCACTTCCACACATTTAATGGGACAATGGGGAGTTGAAAAAATTTACTTTTCCAAGCTAACTTTTTAGCCTCATTGTTTGGGAGTATAAAAACTTTCCAAAGAGTATAGAACATTTTGCAAAATAAAAAGGAGCCTGCATTCCCTGCCAGCCTTGCATTGTTTTTCCAGGGCCAGCCTCCAATTTTTTATTGTTTGCATCTGGTTGGTGGTTTGCTTAGCTTGCATATAAAAGGCTCCAAGCAATTTTGTTATTGATGAGTGAATTTCTCAGTGGTGCTCACAGTTCATCATGATCGCCCATAACTAATGAAGCGAATAAAAGAACAATTGTTACTGAGGTGAAAAAAATGTGAAGCTGTACTAACCACACACCAGAGGTCTTTCATCTAAATAACTCTGGTTAGCCGTGTTAAGCCACCACTTAATTGTTTGACTTATTTTTATGAAAATATTATTTTAACTGAAACATGTCACCCACTATAGTTAACAAATTGCTATTGTTTCTAATTCTAGCCATACAAAGGCTGATTATGCAGCATATCATTTTATGTAAGACCTAATCTGTAGATGTTTGCCTCTAATATGAAGTGTAAAGCAAATGTCTGTTCTGCATGCTCAGTTTCTGTTATGATATAAAAGGGATAGAATTCAAAACGCTGTCAGACCCCTTCCAAATTACTCTTAAAGAGCATTTCCCAGCAACAAATGAAACCAGCCCAGCAAAATTAACGCAATCCATAAAAACACTGCAGCTAGGCTTTTGGTTCAGAGAGTTCATTCAAATTACATTTAAGTTCTGTGTAATCCATGTCAGCTATAAACCAAAAAGGGTCTCACAGGGTCTTTCAGATTCCTGTGTGACTAGTTATATTTATGCTTTCACATGTAAGTTAAAACTTTTTCTGCAACAATAAATAAATGAAAAACCGAATAAACAAACCAGGAACATACAAATCCAGTTATCATCAGGATACAATTTCCTTATGATTTTAATAATCAATACTTTTATTATACATACAATTGAAAAAAGTAATAAAATATAAAACATTTCAAACGAGAAATACCCATTTCTATAATGCAAACCCTGCCTAATTTTTAATAAAGTAATGCATCCAATCATATAAGTATGTACAATTATTTCTAATAATCGTACATACTTATATACTGTATATACCAGCTAGAAAAGTCATATATAATACTATTTATTAGACACAGAGACAGATACCATCCCATTCGTAGGCACACAAAACATAATCAATATATAGAGTTTTTAACTAAAATGTAGACTTCGAACCAAGCAACAGCTAAGACTGTATATGCACTCCAGTGGTAAGTGGTTTAAATGTTCATACATAGTCCACATAGGCATTGCGCATATGATCAATATCTATGTGGAATATACATTATATGATATTATATATGATCGATGACATAGATGTAAACTAGGTGGAACCCATTGTAGTCTGGTTACTAATTACTTAATCATACATCATGAACCCAGGTGGAAACAGCGTTGAATCTATTTCATATAGAAGTGTACTTTTGGACACAGAATTAGACAACTATGTTTCGTCATTCTGGGGTTCTCCACATTTAGAAAAAGAAAAGAAAAATCTGCTAGCAATTGAGAAAAAAAAAGCCTTTAGTTCGAACAGGCATCTACATGGATCACAAAAACCCTTAGTATATTACGTCTACCAAGCCCTTGGATTCCCAACAGGCCTAGTAGTTCCCCTTTTTCTGAAGATTCATCATTACCTATCATCGGATTCTACGAATAAGGCAAATGATCTTTCTCAAAGCTTTAACTCCTAAAACTTTCCTTTCAGCCCTAGGCGGCTTTTAACTCTACTTGTATCAGTGCCCCTGCCAACTGGTGATTTGTTCCTCCAGTGCTCTGATTCAAGGTGCTTCAACCCAATGCCTAGTCTTTTGGCCCCCTGGTATTCTTAAGACCATATTACAATGGATGCTATGGCTTATGCCAGTGCCTGTGAGATGTGTGCATGGTCAAAGTCTGCTGGGACGAAACCTGCTACCTGTTCCTTAACATCCTTGGATTTATGTTTTAATGACTTATCATTGACCTTCTTACATCCAAGTGCAAGGCTGCATTTGGAACTACTTTAGTATGATGGCTGCCTTTGTGGCATTACCTAAGTTGCGTTCTCCCAAACAACTATCCACTCTTTTCATACAAAGGGTCATCGAGCTATCTGTTGAACTGAGATCCATGGTCCTAAAGGATGTTTATCTACTGCTTTTTGCAGGCCTTTTGCTCTCAGTTAGGAATTTACCTATCTCTCTCTCTTCTGCATATTACCCCGAGTCAGTCCCTAGAAGGCTTCCTCTGCTGTTTCTTCTCTGACATGCACACCTTCTCTGGGGTTTCCCTTCTTCTATGTTCATGGCCTCCACCCCAGGTCCTGCTTATTTTCTCAATTCCAATTTTATAGAGGCCAATAAGTATGTGGACAATTTTTCTGCCATTTGGAAATCTGACCATGACAACCGTGTGCATGTCTCTGACTTTCCAGAAAGCCTCCACTAATAACCTACATTCGGCTGCTTCTACCTTTAAGGTTGCTGATTTGGCATGGCTTTCCATCCACCACATCTCTTTCAAGGTTCATTTTCAGAAACAAGCACCAAGATTTATAAGACTTTCAGAATCATTAAACAGATCAACCCTATGGCTATCCTCATGGAACGAGCAAGTTTGAAACAGAAGCAAACTCCTTTCATGTTTCTTTGCTCAAGCAAATCAACCCAAATACCTTCCTCTGATGTAAACCTCCTGTTGTTGTCAATGGTTAGGGGAAGTTTGAGGAAGAAGCTTTCTTGGGCTCCAGGAAGATTCAGAATTTGCTTTGATACCTCCTTCAATCCACTGGAAGGGTCGCAAATGCTAAGGAACACTCTTGGGTGCCGACCTCTGTTCATGCTGATCAGTGAGTAAGGAGTTTCCATCATGTTTATCTTGATAAGCCTGGTCCTTTGGGCCTGGTGGCCTCTCCTCAGGAAGGGGTAATGTTAGGAGCCTGTCCCGCTCTCTCTTTCCAGCCTGAGTGGTGGTGTGGCAACAGGCCCTGTGCTGCCTGCAATACTCCCTCTGCTCTTACTGGCTGGCAGCAGGAGACATCCTTGTTACTAGGCAGTGGCTTTGCACTTCTTGTACCAACGCCCCTGCCATGATTGGTCGAGGGTGCTGTGGTGCTCTTTTTGAACATCACAAGCACAAAGCGCAGGGCTCTGGGCTTTAGATTTTTTTTTTTCTCCAACTGTTAAAGTGCAAAAATATGCTGAATGGTGCTGAGTATGTATTGATAAGCACTGATAATAAAATACAATGGATATATAATAGAAGAAATGCCAAATGTGTAAAAACAAAAAAACACAAAATCTTTCTCCAAAGATAACAATGGATTCAGCCATTATGAGGCTGACTGTGAGTGAAGTAATTTTCCTGTCACCAATATGGGGTCTGTGGGCCAGGAAATGGCGGTGTCCAGCACTGGTGTTCGAGGGTGATATTTTTCTTCATGGCTCTCTTTTTAAAGGTGAATTTGCAGGTGATGATGCGCATACTGCCTTAAGGCTAAGCAGCAGCTTAATCTAAACTGAGCAGCAAGGCACAGTTATCAAAGGAAACCCTGAATGACCCCTCAGACAGTTAAGTCTTCCAAATCTTGTCCTTTGTAATAAAGTTAAAATTGGACAGGATTTTGCCAAGTCTTAATGAATACTTTAACCAGTCAGTGCCTACAAAAATGCCAGACTATTCATGGTAATCTAAATGGCATGTAACTGATAGTTTTCATTTTCTTTTTTGCAAGCTAGTTTATTTTTCCACCTAGATTAAATCTACAGAAAGACGGTGCTCTATGTTTACATTAGCATTTTTAACCTGGAGATCAAACATACGGTACCTTACCCGAAGCCACGCACACTATCCATCATTGAATTACACGCCGTCTACATGCCAAGCGCCTTTGGTTTCTTTGGGTTGCAAATTTCTGGAAAAAGGCTGGAAAGTATATTTTTTGGCACCAGGATTAACATGAGAAGGTATTGGTTTTCACGTAGCACCTTTCATGCAAACAATATCCAGAGGAAGGTCGCTTGCCATGACAACCCACAGAAGCAAAAGAGTAATAAAAGGAAATACATATACATTTCTGTTGAACTGTTTATCTGGCTGTCACAAGGTTTTCCTCATGGCTGCTCTAAAGCAGAAATATGCTGACGTTATACAGGTTGACTAAATGGATTCCAGATAACTTAGGTATTTTAAAATCTTAATTAATGAGCACACTTTATTCCTGGTTCTAGATGGACATACTTTATTCTTTTTGGTAGGTAGAAAAGGCCACTTCTGCCTAAAACTTGCCAGTTGAAACACAAAATAGCCTTTTGAATATCCAACTATCAAGATACACCAGACATTTAAGTTCTCCGCAGCCATAGTTCTATCACAAAGCTGAAAGAGGGCAACACTCTATCCCATGAATTCTCTATACAGATGAAAAACAAAATTGATGACCCCAAACTACAAGGAATGCCTTTGTTATGACAAAATAATATCTATAAACCAAAGATACATTTGTACTCTAGATATTTAAGTAGCAATTTTGAAGAATACCACAACTGGCATGCTTAAAGGAGAACTATGGGGTCAGGGCTTTTTCCCATAGTTCTTCTAAGGGTAACGGGAGGACACAAACTAGCGTCCTACCGTCACCCAAAGCTCAGTATACCGTAAGCTACAGCTCGCGGTATACTGAGACGCTGCAGCCGGGATGAATCCTGACAATACTGTTGAGATCCACCCAGCTGCGTGATTGACAACTGGCTTTGCCTATCTAGGAGCAGAGCCAGCTGTACCCGCCCCCTCCCTGGTCCGTTCCGCCAGTCCTGGAGGATCGGACGGGGGGGGGATCCCTGCAGGGAGCCATGAGTGGCAGTCACGGCTCTCTGCACGGATAGTTCGAGAAGTGAGCGAGCGACGGTATGTGTTCGCTCACTTCCCGATCTATTGAGCCGACCTGTGACAGTCTCATTGTCACAGGTCAGCTAGAACTATGAGGCTGAGTGATTTTTACTCGCCTCATAGTTCTCCTTTAAGGCTGTATCGATTCAGGAACTTTATAGTTTGAGGACAGAACATTATACAGTTGGGGCTGAATTTTATAGTACAATACACCGCGCTAGCTCCCCTAATAAAAATCAAAAATCCCCATGTGTGAAATAATTGTATAAAGAACCGCAACCCAGGACGTGTTGACTTCCACTGAAGTGAAGATTGAGCATATAAAGGAAAGGCAGAAAAAAAAATGGAGTTTCAAGCGAGGCAAAAATGATGATTAATTAAGTTAAAATATAATTTTATTACACAGAGTAGGATCAACAACATGATCCATATGTAAAAAGGAAAAACACGTTTACAAAAAAAAAGCACAAATCCACTGATTATCACATGTATGGTTAACACATAGGACTCACACAACAATGTGATAGACAATTGCCTAATAAAAAAAACCCACCTCAAGCCCTACATATTGGCTAGATCCGTGTAGTAGTTTGGAAAAGGAAAAATACATTGGTGTTACGGTTGGGGAGTTTGTTCGTTTTGGCAGAGAAAATATATATTTCACTAATGGCAATTTGATGGGGGGGATCTGGTGAATGGGGAGCATAGTTACACTACAGGAAAATTACACACAAGTTTTTCACAAATATATGAACGTTGTTGTTTTTCCCAGTCTTTTTGGGTTTATCTTATTTCACCCATGCATAATATGGATTGCGGGGACATTTAACACCTCATTTGTCTATTTCTGTTGTTGCAATTAATTTTTTTGATATAATATCGTATATATGTTATAATTTACCTATTGACGTCGGGTTGACAATCGGGCTCTGTCTAATCCCAGCAGAAAGTTCCAGCTTCCTTGCATAGCAATAGACATAGAGCTGTCAACTATTCTTTAAAGTTTCATATTTTGCTTTGTTACAATTTTGTAACTTTACTTTGCTCATTGTAACACATTAACTGGACACAAAGTAGTGAGCTTTAAATTTGAGCTTTACATTTTAAAGGAAATGTGTACTAAGAAAATGTTTGGTTTTTTTCTTTAAAGACAAATGCAATGGCAAAAATGCAAATTTCCCTGTTTTATCCTTTAAACCACCTCCACCAGCATGTTACACCCCCTTCTTTTGCAGGCCATTTTTTAGTGATGGGATAGTCTGACAGACAATTTCTTGGTCATGCAATAGTTTACACAAATTCATTTTGTACAATTCTTTTTAAACAGATAGGTTTTCATTTTTACTCTAAAAAGAAAAAAAAGATTAAAAAAATATAGTTTCCCTGATTTTTTGGGAAATGGAGACATGCTGGTATTCAGGTGGTTAAGGTTCTATTAGTCAAACATTTGCCCACTTTAGCCATTGTGTGCAATGCCTAATTGTCATAGATAAACCCAAAACACTTTAAACCGTCACAGCAAAACAATCCCACAAACCTTGGTGGTCAGTGATACTTTAAACCAGCTACCCTCTCCCCCCATATTAGACCATAGAGCCAACAACATTATATGTTGACAGTAACAAGCTGAATATTTTATGGAGTATTATCCAAGCTAACTAAAAAGCCACATTTCCTATTATATTCTGTTAAGAAAGCAGTTGAAAACAAAGCTAAATTGTGATCAAAACAAAATGTAACTATATACGGTACCAGTGTTAATGTCTGCCTTTGTTTATCATGTCGATATGTGTTTAGGATGGTTTATTAACAATGTCAGTATATTTTTTTGTGTGATGGCATGTGTATTGTCAGGAGTTCTGTGAGTGATGTCAATATGTGTGAATGTTTTTCTGTGCATCATGTGTGGTGTGTGGTGTGTGTAAAACCTGTGGGCAAAAACAATCTTAATCATAGAGGACCAACAGATTTACACATTCACTCACACACAGAAATACACACACAATAATACACCACACACACTCAAACACACGGACATACACACCATCATACAACAAAGGAAACTGCCCCCTCCTCTGTACATTTTTTGCAGGGAGGGGGCACATTCCCTGGTGGTCCAGTGGGGGAATAGTATGGTCTGCACCTTTGGCTGGTGCAGACCTTACAAATCCTTCCTTTCGGCCGGCGTTCAGTGAAGGCTGGCATAGTCACAGTCACACGCTGCCCTCTGACTTTCAATGAGCGCTGGCACCACGAGGAGCAGCCATACGGTCTGCATCAAACAGAAATGCAGAACATGCAGCTGCTCCCCCAAGACTGGTCCACAACGGCATGTCTGATTTGTCAGCCAGTTCCAGGCTGCATGGTACAAGTTCGCAGGCTGGTACTTTGAGACCCCTGGCCTAGGCTCAAATGAAATATTTTGGATGACATAAGAGACATATAAGGCGGAAGTCACCTGACACTGGACCACAGGGAGCAGCGTGAACAGCTTTGTATTTCAGTGTATTCAAGTGAATGCAGTTGTATTTATTTTTTTATTATAATTTTTCTAGGGCTGGACTATTTATTTATAACAGAGAAAGTTTTGCAAACAAGGTGAACTTGTACAATTGAGTATAATGTACATTACATGGAGTACAAATACACTGAGTGTAAACTATAAAAAATTGTTCTTCCCAAAGAAAGAAAACTAGACTGCAAAGTTTCAAATCTCAAAGACAACACTTTAAATGCTGATAGAGAATTAAGTAAAAGTGACAAAAGAGAATATTACATGATGTCCACAAAGGATTTTCCTTTAATATCGAACTTCATAAAAACATCTTTTTGTGAGACAGATTATCACTGAATACAAAAGTGCAGTGGTTTCAAAGTTAACATTAATTTCTTGTAGCACTAGGGGGATTGAATCCATCAAAATAACTCAGGCTTTTGATCGTATTATTGGATATTGTCTTGACATCATTCTGCTCAGGGGACTGCACAATGAATTCTATAACTTAAGCAGAGGTCACATCAGCAATGCACAATAGACTTTGTGATAAAGCATTCACTTTGTTTTAGCCAAGATCACATTTTAAAACTATAGTTATTCCCAGTCTGTATACATTCTTTGTATGTAAGCAGGAACTATGATATAAGTACAAGGATGGCAGGAGGGGAAATTAAATCTAGTGAAAGGACATTAGCTGTTACACTGCTCTCTCCTTGGCATAATAAGTATGCGCCTCGTGCTGCTTCTTCTCCCCCCCCCCAAACTCTGCTGTAGAGATTATGCAAGTAGACCACAGGAGGCTGGTCAAAATTAAGTAACCTAAACTACTGGGTTTTTTTTTTAAAGAAAGGATTCTGTCATACTTGGAATTCTTCAACAGATGGGCTATGTAGCTATCTTCGGGTGACTGCACACCATTGGCAGGTTTGGGCATTTTTAGAGAACCCAGACTAGTGACATATGGTAACGTCGACGCAGGCAACTAACTGTAAGCAATCATGCATTACGTCTACAAGGAAGGGAAAGGTGTCTCTGAGTTTGGAAGGGATGTCAGGAGACAGATCCTCTTCCTAGGGTGGAATCAACAGAACTTGAAGCAGCCTCTTTTTTCCAAATTCTTCCTCAGGGAGTGCATACGTAGACCAAAGACGACTTTAAAGGGAAAGGAGAGAGGCCCAGTTTACATCCCATGATCTGAGGACTATAGGAGAAAATACATATTTCCCATAAACCGAACATCTTCCATAATAATGGATTCCTCCCAAGTCAGAGCAGAGGAAGATGCCCTGGAGGGTATTGAGGAGGACCGTGAGACAGGGAATGAAGGAGGAGAACAAGCATGGCATAGGGCTAGCAGAATCAGTGTCTCCAGAAGGGCCAGAACCATTGTTAGACCGAAGCCTCACAGCCTAGCGTTTAAGCCTTTGGCCTCCCAGTGGGCATACCCCCAGAGGGGGTATTTAGGGACCGGGCTTCACCACAATGGGCCATGGAACTCTAAAGCATTCTGCAGCAACTGACATGCTGCACAAAGTCCTACGCAGGATTCAGCACCCTCACCACATCATAGACAAGCCACTGCATCTTCTTTCTGGCGGGGTCCAGGTACAGTCAGCCAAGGCTCTACTGCGGCTCTACTAAAAACTAATTTAGATAGCTGCTGTTAGGTGTTGCAGTGGCTGTGAGTAACTTAGGGAAAGTGCAGAAAAAGGCTGTACATATTGGCGGCGGCAGCAGCAGCAACCAACACTGCTGAAGCTTGCTAAAAGTCTGCAAAAACTTGTTTAGAGCAACAACCAGGACTCCTGCTAAGGTCTGCATTGAGCACTTGAAAGCTGCTAGCTGAATCCAGTATTTACCAGTGAACGTTAAACAGTGCCCTTGGGTGTGAGGCCTTAGTTTCATAAAATGTTGGTATTTTGTCTTTTATAATGGCTACAAGAAACTCTTTATGGTGGTTAGTGTGGTTTGCATGTGTTTTAATAGAACAGTGGATTTGTTAAATGAAAATGTGGTATTCAATTCCAAGAGGCAGATACGATTGTTTTACATAACATTACAAAATATAGAACAAATATGTATAAGCTTGGGTGGTCTTCTAATATAATGATACAAAGTAAATGGTATGCAATTATGGGTGGTTACAAAGGCTTTGTTTGTGGATCATTGTCTGGTATCAATAAAAAATTTGGCAATAGCACACCAATATTTTCACCCTTGTGAATGCCATTCGGACATTCCAATTCATTTGATTATTTCTTGTAATTTACCCACATTAGCTCCATCAGTCAACCTAGAAAAGCTTTCACAGGTAGCCATGTGGTGAAAGGCAACACCATACTGTTTTAAAATCTGAATCCACACTATTTTTCAAAGACAAACATCCGCCTCAAGTTGGCATTGCCTGCAGTTCATTGTCCATTAAGGGGGCTGAAAGCAGAGAGGTGTCATAAGAAATGGCAGAGATTAAAAAAAAAACCTCAATCCCCTTTAAGGTGCCTGCTGTGTGGCATGGCAGATGTGTTTAAATCACAAGGATGGTTGGACAGAAATCAGCATTAACCACTTAGCTATACCTATAGGCTATTAATTTGACAAATGTTTTGTCATTCTTTAGGATATGAAAGTGATGCATATATTTGTGAGGGATATGAAAGACTTTTTTTAGTGCTATTATTTTCCCAAGATTTATTTAAAACATGGAAACCCTGACAAAAAGCATATTTTCCAATCTACAGTAACACCAGTTTCAAAACTGGTCAAAGTACAAAACTACATTCTTTGGTTTGTCTATTCTGTCAAGGCAATACTATTTAAAATGAAATTGAATATGATTGTGTAAATTTAGCTCAACAGTAAGTTATTAAGCTTTCCAAATGAACAATGAAAAACAGTTTGCACACACGGAGTATACACCTAGTCCAACATTGATATACAGTGGGCTTTAGCAAACCTTTACCAATATTTAAGGGGTTTGCTTATGGACGGATACAAAAAAAATACAAAAATCAAAGAACTGAAACCTAAATCAGTGCAATACTATATATACACAAACACTAAGGAATTTTGACAATTTTACAAATCTAAGATGGCTTAAAAAGGATTTACTAAACTTAGATCTTCACAAATATGCCAGGTCAGAGCCCAAGATCTTCTGTTGCTTAAGTGCAGATATATTATAGGCTAATGAATAATACAAATCCACCAAAACAGCAACAAAAAACACTCTTGCTCTGCATCTGTACATAAAGTTCTCAGTTTTTTAAGATTGCATCAAGTTTTTGCAAAATGCAAGTGTAGGTAGCTCAAATAAAAGACCTAGCCCCCAAGTCACATAAAACAAAAGTTACTTGAACTCCGCAGTTTTTTTTCATCTTTATAGAAAAGAAAGATTCCAGCAGTTTTGCCCGTTTAGAAAGATGATTTGGATCATCATCCGATTGTCATATTTTGAAAAAAGTTAAAACAACTTAGTAACATTTTCAACAGAAAGTATATCAGTGAAAACATTTTAGATCACTATGAATTTTATACAATATTAATTCGGGCATTATTTATGGCCAAAGGAGTGGAGTTGTAGATAAACACTACACTCAAGACAGTTATCACATTCTTCCATGCCAAACTTCTACAGCCTGATGAAACAAGCATCAGAACAGCTAAATTTAGCAGCAGGACCAAGAAAACTGCAAAAGAAAAAGTAGAGCAATGATTTTATAAGGATTTAAGATTTACTATGCATCAGAAGACATGAAGCACGATATTAATGCCTGTAATAAAAAAAATAGTAAAATATACAAATATAGACAATCTAAAATGTATGCTGGTGCTGCCTGCAGGTTGGGAATATTTAAATGTGTAATCCCAAAGCAGCAGGAACCACCTTTAAAACAGGATGTGTGGTCACAGCCACCTTATCACCAAAATATAAAACTTATTTAGCCATACATTGCATTGAATGGAAAATGAGTAGACAGTCAAACTTACATTATAAAGTTTGACATATAAAAATGTGGGAGGATCTCTATATTAGGATAATGGATTGCATGATCCACCCATCATCAAACTGAATCATCTGAGTATGTCACAACATTCCAAAAAGGTATGTGGATACATTTGATATTTATATTCATTGCTAGAACTGCAGTGGGGAGCTAGGAATATTTTTCAGGATGGGAAGATGTACCATAAAATCTTTTAAAAATGGATTAAAGAAAAAAAATAATATATTTTTATAAATGTAACAATTGTGAGCTCTTCGTTTTCGTGCACATAAGAAATGCTTTGATAGGGTTGTTGCACGTAACTAGTTTGTGCAGACATCTGTAGACATTCACATTTTTACCCCGAGACCTCTATCACTATTACACCACCTCAAAATGCCAAAAAAGGAAAGTTTTAGAAGCCAAATACGATTGGGTAACATAGTGGCTCACAGCAAATAAATGAAAACAACGCAAATTGGGGGTTATAAATTTATTTTCTTGAACATAACACATGATTAGTTAAAATTCCATTTAATGGTCTCATTCAACATTTAATTAAAAAAGTAAAAAAAAAACAAAACAAGTTTTTGCCCCCGAAATGAAATACAATCTGTATCTGCTCTACATTTACAGATAACGTGTCACTCTCAAGGCACATTGTAAAAGTAACAAATATTTGGATTTATCAACTTTATTTGTGTGTGCAATGCACTGACCAACAACACTGTCATTTTGTGTCGTCCTGTTATAAGATACATAAAAAAACGATTCTCTAGAATATGTATTTATAGTACATATGAAGTCTTCTGATTACTCTTGCAGTACCTTTGTGATGATTTAAAAAAAAATTCCTGTGCCACACCCTGTCATTTAAAACTATAATCAAAACAAGTCAAACACAATCTAAACATACTACATAGAAGGAAACAATCTATAAAAAAATTATAGTAAAGTTGTTGTACCCAGGTGTTTAAAAATGTGGGGTTCAAATAAGAAAACTGTGGCATTCAACGTCTTACAAGTATGTAACTCCACAAATTTGTATAAAAAGTGGTTCATTAATATAGTGTGCAAAGCTCCCAAACCACCATTCAAAAGATAGTGAATTATGAAAAAATAGTTATTTTTAGAGCTGCATTGCCTATGCCCACACGTAAATTGGTGCAGCAAATGAAAACATATATTTATTTATAAAGATACCTCAAACAATCATTCCCTTTGTGTGCAAATAGCTGTGTGGCAATTTAATCAGGAAAGCAAAATGTTTAATGAGCATTACAGAATAGCTGTTCACCATGCCATGTTTTCAGACTCCTATGGTGAGACAGTCAAGGCACGGGTCTAGGTAGGTTTCCCTGCTGTTGTAGTGATGGACATTAGCATTTTTTGTTAAAGTGACACTAAACTCAAGAGATAAATCTTAAAAATACATTAAAGCACCTTAACTATTAACACAAAGTATCTTATTTGTGTATCACTCAGCTGTAGATCCTTAAATCATCTCTGAATTCATGATGACACTGTCCTTCCTTCTGGAGGGTGGCTACTTTTGTTCCCCATGGTCCCTGTGTGCTGTAAACTAGCCACCGCTCCAAGCTCACTCCCATTATCTACTATAATGTCATGTTAGTTGAATTGAGATTATAGCCCATCGCGTGAGTGAGCTTGGAGCGGTGGCTACTTTACAACACACACAGGGACCACACACACAGGGACCAAGAAAAGTAGCCACCCTCCAGAAGGAAGGACAGTGTCAGTATGAATTCAGAGAGGATTTGAGGATCTACAGCTGAGTGATACACAAATAAGATACATTTTTGTTAATGGTTAAAGGTACTTTAATGCATTTGTAAGCTTTAACGCCTGAGTTTAGGATCACCACGTAAAAAGGAAAAGGGTGGTGCTGTCTAAATCAACCAAAGCCGTTTTAACCAATGTTTTCTATCCTGGTTAGTCAATATGAACAAGACATCTTTTTCTTTTCTCCCAAATTCTATACATCGGCCCTGCTGTGCTTTAATGATTTCCTAATTGTAAACAAGACATGTGACCAGTCTAGAAGCAGATTTTACAGTACATGCAAATCTATAGTTGGAAGATGGAAAAGTAATCAGATAACTTCTTCTGGAGACACTTATGAAAACAAGGCAACATGTGATAACTTCTAAGGTTCAAGTCACACCTTTACAACTTGGCTACATGAGATTTTCGGTAGCGCTACTGTGCAGTTAAAAAACAAAAGTGGCCCCAATCGTCTGCTACAAATAATATAAAGAATGAAGCAGGCACTGCAAGCATAAATGTAACACTTTTGTTTTAGTGTATGCATGTACATGATTAATTATTTTTGCTCCTATGTAGCTTACTCTTTAGGGACTTCATTGTAACCTTCATAGGCAATTTTCAATAGCGCACCCAAAATTTGCTTGTGTAGCCAAGGCTTCTAGGAACGCACATACATGTTTGTCAGTTTTGTTACCATATGGCTGTGTTCAACCAATGGTTTATCTTACTGCAGACAATGCAATGTTTAATTCATCGTTAGGTCACTGTATGCCTAGTACACGGTGAGGTCAGGAACGCACAGTGTGCCATAATGCTGGTAAAGCACATTGTTATAGGTGGTCCACAAAGTGCTTGAATTGCAGAAAATGCAGTCGCATGGTAACCAGACTGCCGTATGCCTGTCCTCATATCCTCCCATTGTGGCGTTTAGCATAACACTCCATACTTATTTTTCACAGTATAACATTGGCTACAACAATAGATGCATATGATAAGACAATTTCAGAAATCAATGAACAGAATTCACCTTCCATTATCAGTATGCGAGATGTATTTATCCCTAATATAGAGCTAAAATGTTAACCGACACAGCTGCTTGTATTGTTGATGCAATTCTCAGGCCTGAAAAGTACTAAGACCTAAATCTTTAAATGACAGAAGAATTGATATAACCATGTCCTGTATATAAATAAATGTAATATTTTGCATAATTCATCTCCTGCTTTTTATATCTCTTTGATGTTATGGGGAGAGGTGCAAAGGAAAACTAAACTACAAAGTCCACACTGGTCTTTTCATCTGTTACAGTGAACTTGTTTCATTGTAAGCGTTTGTGAAATATTAAATAACAGAATTAAACAAAAAACATCTTATCGAGCAGTAATAAGATTCCTGTAAATGGTTGCCAGTTTCCAGAGCATAACATCTGCATAGTTCAAATATTTTACAATACTTACAGATGATGAAATGGTAGCTACTGTATATGCACCGGGCTATGACTTGATTAGAAAGAACAAACTGGGATTGGTTTATAGAAACTGGAAGAATTGAAAACTAGTGTTGCTTGCTCCGATCCAATTTTAAGCTTTCTGATCTACACTGGGAAAATCAAGCAGGAAATCTTATTGCTATTTGTAGCACATTAATTTAAATTTTTGTTGTTTTTATAAACCAGACCGCAGTGTGTTTTGCATGGAAGGGAGAGGACATGAAATTTCCACAGGAGACAATATGGGGAGCATGTAAAGTGCAGAAACATCTTGATTATTATTGAGTACTAGAAAATTCCTTCACAATAAAACCATAGTCATGCCCTCAAATATCAGACAGATTCATTCTTCATTCAATAAAAGTAAAAATTTCAGTGCATACAATGAAGTTATACATAAAATACTAAAACATAAAATCACTCAACTTTTTTTTTTCTTTTTCCCCTATTGCAGTTCGGTCCAGTCTACATAGATGAAATATATATATCCCGCATTTTGGCGTTTTACACAAAAGTGTCCAAAGAACTAGGCACTCGTGTGATCTTATTGCTTTGGTCCGTGGTACCTTGACACTAAAGTGCTGATGGTAAAAAGAATATGCAGCGATACCGTTTCACAGGTCAGCCATGATGTTCTAAGCATTTATTGCCAAGTCATGATGCTGACTGCTACCAACGTCCACTGACACTGGCTATGTCTGCGTGATACTGGCGCGGAAGTCGTCCACTAGCTCCTCCTTCCAGGAATGCAGAACGGATATTGGTTGGCTCAAACAGCTTTCTCCGATTTTTGTTCAGCTCTGTTACAAAAAAAACACCAAACATATTAGCTTTATCCATAGCAAACATCACACACGCTCAAAAACCGCAGGAATCGTTTGCAGTGGAATTAAAACACAATTAAAGCCCCGCACCTTTTTATCTCTTTATAGCCTTGGACTCAGTGTTCTGATGACTGATTTTTGCTTGGAAATGCCCTAAATTACCATGTACTTTAAGAAATTCTGCTTCCTGCCCCTTCTGTGCTTGCACAGCTGAACAACAGCCATAACCCTTATTACATAAAGCGCTGCGCAAACTGTTGGCGCTGTATAAATCCTGTATAATAATAATCACAAGCAGAGAAAAAAAGAGGGTGGGGTGAGGGTCAAACTAGTTCATTAACTGAGTGCTAATTACAGAGTGTGCTTGGTCTAACTCTGATGCCTACTGGGTGGCACTGTCATATTGAGACTTTGAGGAAAATGGCTGTAACACAAAAGTAGAGCGGTAAGACTATAAAAATGGGTGCTGCTAAAATGGATATCTAGTCAGATAGTCATCGAAGTGTGATTTTATTTGGGATCCAAAGATTAGATCTACCCATGTCAGATTTTACCTTTGAGCACCCTGCTCTCAATGCAATTCTCTAAGGTTCATCATCCTAGCCAGAGGCTGGAACAGCCCCCCTAGGAAATGGGGAAAGGTGTTAATGTTCTCAAACTATGCGGTTGGCTTAAATTTGCATAAAAAAATTAGGCGGGCTCCTAGGGTACTCCAGTGCAGGGCAGTTTTGAAGTGGTTTTACTATGTATAGACACCTACAGTTATGTTGCTGCTATTTATTTTTTTTAACTCTGTCCCCAGCTTCTTCCTTCACTCCCACCGGTTTGCGCCCACTGGATCTCTTTGGTCAGTACAGTCACATCATCCTGCCCATTACCTGTGAGCCCATCCTATTAGTGACAACACCGCCCTGAGAGGTGTGTCATCACACAGTCTGGGTTTATAGTACTCAAGGACTGAGCGGAGCTCACACATCATGACATGATCAGTCTAGGAGGAATACCTGCCCCCCCCCCAAACTGCCATGGAAGAAGAAAAGAAAGCTCATGTGACTTAATGACCTACTAAAAGACTGCAGGAAAAGGCATATATAGGCGACAGCTGTATTCTGCTTTAAGAAGCCAGCAAGTCCTACAAAACAACCTAGAAATGGCAGGTTTGTATTTCCGGATCAACTAACTTCAATCTTTTTGGTCAATAAACCAGTATTTACAATGTTTATTTAAAAATACCCTCTTATAAAGCAAAGACAAAGGTCAATTAACGGCTTTATCCGATAGCACTGCATGGTTTTAACACTTAAATTTGATATTTAAAGGGGTAACTTAATAAACTAATAATGTAAATGACAGACAAGTAACTTGAACTTGATCTGACCTGACACTTAATAGAGAGGCTTCCTGTAAAAGTGGCTTAATATACTATTGACATTAATTTCTTAAGCGCACCATGAAATAATCAACCTGAAGCCACACAAAAGAGCTGTTCAATCTTCAAGATCAACAACTAAAGCAAATGGGCAGGCGATGGCAACATGCTAATTAGAGAAGCAGAACTGAATGCAAAAAGGAAATAACTGATCATTGTATTCCTTAAAGACACTTCATACCTCTGGCTTCCACAGTAACTACAACCCTGCAGAATTCTACTGGTATGCTATGGTGAGGGATATATGTATTGTACAGGATGCTGCCTGATGCATGCCATTTCTGTCTCAATATGTTAATTGAAATTTTGTAAATAACATACATAGTAAAGAAAATGGTTCACATTGCATCATTACAGTAGATCATTGTTACAACAATGAGATCACAGAGAATGTAACTACATAGTGAATGAATGGGCAATCATAGGGCAGGGAGGCGTTACAGTCTTAGGCTGGGCACACACCTTACAACCATCGCAAAACATTTGTCTTGCGATGGTTGTAAGGTAATTAAAAAAACGTACGATCTGCCTATCTTGGACAGGCAGATCGTACTTGCGATGATCGCAAGCCCGCCACACTGAGGGGTGGGCTTCCGATAACCGCAATGCCGAACGGGCAGTGTGCGCTTGCACACACCGGCCCGTTTGGCTTTTATCTTACGAACATGCTACATACCTGCCGAAAATCGTACGATTCTCGGCGGGTTTCCGAACATGTTCCTAAGCTAAAAGTCGTGCGACCTTACAGTAGCAGAGGTCGCACAGCTCCCACACACCTTACGATAATCGTACGGTCGCAGGATTTCCTGCGATTATCGTACGATCGTAAGTTGTGTGGCCACCTTTAGTCGTGTATCACAAAAACAGCAGGTGTGGCAGCTGTGTAGTTAAGCAGGACTGCACTTCCTATAGGTGAACCAGTTAAAGACCATTAACAGAGGATAAAGAGGATAAGGGAATGGCCCCTAAGAAAGTATAGCATGAAAAGAGGGGGTAGAAGAATCTTAAGAGTAGGAGTATCAGGTATACCCATACTACTGGGGGGGGGGGGGGTCCCATAGCTTGCTAACATCAATCATCTTAATGAGTAATGGAGACTGCATGTCCCCAGCCCACGGTCCACAACTAATTGGTCTCCCGTCCTGCATTCAAATAATGCATGTCATTTCATTTTCTTTTATACCTGAGATGGCAAGCAACATTTTCCTTCTTGCACCAAACGTGGTTATTCCCAGTTCTTTTAAATCCTGATCTGTCAGCGTAAGGAAAGTCTGTAGATCAATCTAGAGCAAAGGAAATAATGTTCTTGTTAATATGTCATAATAGATTGCAGGTATTTCAGCAACAAAATTACTGATTTAAAATCATTTCAAGATAATTTTAGAAGAGTATACTAACAGAAGAGTAAACTAGACTGGAAAGGCTGGGTTGCCTAGGGGAGGCACCCCAGAGGTGAGTGAACTAGCCTAGAAAAGTTTTATCAAGCTCAATGCTGAACCTAAGCATCATTTGCAATCTAATTTGCTCACTATGACATCATAGTTATAAGTCTTATGTGGTGTGAGTAGATCGTTCTCAGCTCAAATATCCAGCTTATAACGTTATACTTGGGTATAGTTGGCAATGGTTACAAAAAAAAAAAAAAATCATGTTTAAATAAGGTCATCCTGTCACTAAATCTAACCATTTTGGTCCAAAATTTAAGTAAAGCAAAGCCCATTAGACATTTTTTTCTCAGATCTTTTGTTAGGAGGAAAAAAAAAAAAAAGAAGAAGTTTGAAGTAAAATAAGTTTTCAGTTTTTAGAACCATCGATTATTAAAGTTGCTGAAAAAAAACAGTCTGGACAGGAAGCTTTGTGCAGCCTCTAAAAAGAAAACTTTAAAGTCCTCCAAGCACGGGACAGGGACCAGTGAAGATGTTAATGCATTTACATCCACAATCGGTAAATTAAAAACAATACTACACTCACTGACCTCTTGCTGCTGAAAGATGTCTGTATATTTCCCGAGTCCAAGCTTGCTGAACAGTTCAGGAAGGTCAGAGCCTTTGAATGAATTATTTAAGTTGCAACCATTGCTTCCAGTTAGAGAGGAGATACAGTCCATGTAATTACTGCTGCTAAGGTAGTGTTCTGCTGTGAATTAGATAAAATAAAAAAGTTACTACATTTTTATACAGCGTTTATCTACCAATAAATTGTGGGCCACATGTAGCTCTCAACTACTTTAATTTAACTTGCACTCCAGGAGTCACACAGAACCTGTTTATAAGGACTTTACTATTTACACTATTCTGCATTTTGCCACTATTTCACAAGTCTCCAGGATGTTTATAAATCTCCAAAAAATCAAGAAATGTGTATGTGATTAAAAAAAAAAAGGGAACGGATTTTAAAAATAGTATTCTTTAAATAGGCCTCTATTATAATCCACCAAACCAGTTTTTTGCTTAGTGGGAACAAACTACACATATGCCATCAAGGACTCTAAGAATCAACAAAGGTGTAGTTCTGCAGACTTAGTTGACCAGTCATTAGAACATTTTGTAATGGTAAAATTAAAGAACTGTTCAGGGAAGAAGACTACATAATTAAGGTCATGTCCTTGTATAGATTCACAATTCCAATGAAGGGTTGTGCAATATGAAAACATTGATTTAAAAAAGGACTAGCTTCTGACTGTGTCATGCCAAAACATAAAAGTATAGACAGGTGCCTAAAGACCAATTATTCATAAACGTTCTACCCAAAAAGAAAAGAAAATGCAGCTTGTTATCTTGATTTAAAAAGCATGAAGATATTTTGCTGCGTCTGGCATCAGTTAACAAGACATAATTTAGAAATGCAATCAAAACATGTACAGAAACAATGCAAAGCAGGAGGGGTGGGGGAACATTACATACAATTGGTGAGGGAGATGGCAGAGAGTTTATCAGCATGACTAGGGTGGAGAAGACAATGGACAGGCAATTTTAAAGACAACTGTTTTGAGGGATCACAAACATTTTAGTTAGAGGCTAGTCTAAGAGGACAAGTATTCCAGAGAATGGACAGCTTGAGAAAATGTCTAATGTGATATCTGATTGAATAATTTTTTTCTTCTAAGCATCTTGGAATGTTTTGAACAGTAAGAGTGGTTGTTAGGGCAGGAAGGGTCAGGTTGAGCCAAATACATCTGCCCAGATTTAAAAAAAAATGGAGCAGTTCTCCTTTCTTCTTGGATATAACTTACAGTGCAGTGACTTGTCACCAGTTTATATCCTGGAGGGAATTTTTTTTTTTTTTACCCATGCTAATTTAAACACAAACTTGAATTAAAGCCCAACTTCCCTGGTTTTATGCACTAAATAACCCTTAAATAAGAAAACAAAACCCAGTTCTAAAATACTGTATTGTTCTTGTAGGTTTAAATAAACACTTACCAGATTTATTTTGCTTTCGCTTAGGACTGCCAATAGATGACGAGTAGTCATTATGAGATGAGTCAATACAATTCCTTTCCCTCCAGTTATCACAGTCACTGCTATTGCCCAGCTGTTCTCTACTGTTTGACCGGGACAGGGACATTGAAGGTGCCTGTAAGAAACAAACAAAAAACATGCTATATAGAAAAATAAAGCATATAACCTAAAAGTAGAACTGAAGCCATTTTTCTTTGTTTTGGATAGCCTAAGAAACGATTATAACCCCCGTCAACTTTTTTCCTGCCATCAATTTCCTCAACAAAATACAAGTAGTACTTAAAAGTTGACACAAAAATCTCTTCATGGGTAATGTGCATTTAAAAGCCAAATTGAACATTCAGTTTTAATTAGCTAAACACATTCCAGGTGCTTAACATAATAATATAAAAAACTTTAGAACAAATTTCTTGGACTTGCTCTGCAAGCAAATTGTACCAGCAAAGGAATGGACCAGGATAGGAATGGACCAGGATAGGAATGGACCAGGGAAGGCAATACAGAAGTGCATACATATCTATTACCCATAATTCCCAAATGCAGTTTTAAAATTATACATCAGAGCACTACATTTCAGTACAGAGGCTGTTCTGTCCAACATCTTTCTGAAGCAATAGATCATTGCTATAGTGATATATCGCTGGCTGACTATTATAAATGATCTGTTGCTGG
>NW_017307072.1:721135-738236 GCF_000935625.1 Nanorana parkeri | reverse complement strand
GAAGCATAAATTTAAGAGGCACCACCGTGCTCATTCTTCTCCCCGAAGGGACGTTTACTCCAGAGATCGGGAGTCCTCCCAAGGGTTGGGGAGCCCAGCTCAAGGGCGGTCCTCCTCTCGGACCTGTTGGTCATGCAGCGCAAGAGCACTGCCCAACAAACGGCTCTGCAGGGACTGCCTTAAACAGGCAGCGCAGGATAAGCACCATGAGGCAAAGGAGGTGCGTTCCTATATTCAGAAGGCAGTTTCCCAAAGTATGCGGGAGTTCGGCCACTCCAGGCCTTCGACTTCAAGAAGGCGGTTGTCTAGTGCCTCGGAGGAGGAGGAGGGGGAGCTCCCATCGGGCCAAATGGCTGATCCATCCTCAGCGGAAGATACGGTCAGTGGGACCGGAGGAACCCGCATACACATTCGATTTTGCCAAAGAGCCAGGAAAACGGAAAATTGTATACTTACCTTCGGTAATTTTCCTTTCCTGGCTCCTCCTCATGTCAGCCGCAATATTTCCCCCCCATTGACCGTCGCGAGTGAGCTGGATATAGAACACTGGTCTATGGTAAGGGACCCTCTTTTAACTGCTATGAGGGTGGTCCTGTGGGGGGTCAGGAGGGCGGAGCTGACCCATCGTAGGCTGACATGAGGAGGAGCCAGGAAAGGAAAATTACCGAAGGTAAGTATACAATTTTCCGTTATATATACACACACATACATACACACACACACACACATATATATATATACACACATATATATTTATTAGGGATGCACCGATATATCGGCCGAAAATTGCACTTTTGGCATAATGCCAAAAGTGCAATTTTCCTGCCGATACATGGGCGCATCCCTGATTCCTTTCCTCCCCACTGAGCGCTGCTCTGTCCCAGCGGGGAGAAGAGAAAGTGACAGCCAGCCGAGTGCTGCGAGCGGCCGGCGTCTCCTCCCACACCGCTCTGCCGCCCATCACAGTCCGGCAGAGCGGTGTGTGGGCGGAGACAGCCTTGTCACAGGAGGCTGGGCTTTCCTCTCTATACCGCCAGATCAGCCTCTATACCGCCAGATCTGTGACAGCGTGTCAGAGAGAAGTGCAATGTACACACACTCAGCGATTGCTGAGTGTGTGTACATAATTGAGAATATGGTATGTTAACTATATCCTCAATTATGAATGAATGGGAGTTTCCCAACAATGACGTCAGTAGATCTGGATGAAATTTGCAACTAATGCGCAAGTATCCAATGCTTATGTGAACACCATGTTATTTGGAATGTTTAATGATTGGAAACCTGTGAATAAGTTGTTACTTTAAGCTTTACCATTCACATTACATAAAAGTCACACAGTGTGCCTGTTGCAATGCCCTTAAAGTGACACAAAACTCAGAAGGTAAAATCTTAACTTTAACAGAAGTTAAATCTTGAAAATGCATTCAAGTACCTATCCAAATTCATGCTGACACTTCTTCCTTCTGGAGGGTGGCTACTTTTGTTCCCCATGGTCCCTGTGTGTTGTAAAGTAGCCATCGCACCAAGTTCGCTCCTTTGAATTTGTATTGAGATGGTAGTCCTTCACTGGAGCGAGCTTGGAGCGGTGGTTACTTTACAACACATTATCATTACAATATTCTTGTATAGAAATCTACTCAGAGCTGGCTGGATGCTACATATTACTAACTGCTGATTCTTGGACTAGTGCTTCCATGCCAAGATTTCACATTTCTCTTGTTTAGGGCCATAGAGTTACTGCTACAGTTACAGCCTGACAGCAATGTGATACCTCATATGTCGTACTCATGGTTGGCTTGTACGGTACATGATTTGCACGTCTCAGTTCTTTTATTGTTTCTGCAGGCATGGATTTGGAGAATCCCAGTCCACTCCAAGTGTTTGTTGGAGTTCTGACTTCTGTTACTACAGGTTTCTTCAGCATTGCTGTGTTAGGGAAGAAAAAAAAAAGAAGGACTGTTGTATTATAGAATTGCAATTAAAATATACTGTTTCACCAGTTTGAGTGTCCTGGTACATTTTTAACTGTACAAAAAAAAAAGGCAATTATAACCCCCTTAATTGCAATCTTGCAACTTCAAACTCCAAAATAACCCAATGATGAAAACTGCAAAATTAAAAATTGCTAAAAACATCCTTAAAAATCCTGTGTACTAGATATTTTCTTATGTTAGTGGAAACATTTGCTAAAGGAGTTTTTGTGAAAGCTTTTTCCACCCTTCCTTTCTGCCATCACCACCCACCATATTGTGGTGCATTGTGGTCTCCTAGTTTTCAGACCTCACTGACAACAGCTGCTGGTCTACACTAGCAATGGGGAACCAATGAAAGCCAATTGTGGTAATCGCATTAATTTACAAAGTCTGGAATTATGACAGCAGAATTTAGCATGCTGCAGCAGCCATTGTGCAATGCAGTCAGTCAAAAAATGTAAAAAGTTAAAATGTTTTAATTAAAAACTGTTTAAAAATGTTACAAATATTAATGATACCAATTAAAACAGTGTACCAAAAAAAACCTTCTATAATAACGTAAGTTTGACAAATTAATCAGTAACTATCATGTTATCCAATGCATACTAGCACAGCTATATTTAGTCTGAACATTGGGGTTTAAATTGCTTCTGTTCACATTTTACTTTTTAAACCATTAATTTATAAAAACACCATCTATTTAACTCCATGAGGATATCGCCTTTTAAAAACAGCACATGATAAATGATTGTTACAATGAACAAATTTAAATATTACTATTGTATACATTTTTGTCCACATACCTTTTGTTGCCAGCAACTTCTTTTGCTCATAATCATAGGCCTAAAAAAAAAAATATATATATATATATAATTTTCTTTCCCAACTTATAAGACATTGTCTCATTACCTATAACTTACACTGGCACTGCAGCATTGTCTATAATACATAACATTTGGTTATTGTACATCTAGATAGATGAAGCTTTCCTGGCCTTCCTGGTGAGGTTTTTGTAGAAGATTAATATACATTACACCACTGCACAATGTACCTAGATGAATACTTTAAAGTTAATTAAATCGGCTTTATATTGGGGGATCTTAGCAGCAAAACCAAAGATTAACAGTTGAATCTATTTACTCTAGTACCAGTTCCTTAGTTAAAATGCACGTGGAAAAACAGATTTTCATAAAAAGCTCTTTTTCTTCTAACCAGTCTGGCGTAGATCAAATTTGAGCATTGTGTAGCCCTGGCGGCACCGTTACATTCAACAAAAGTCAATTTATCAATCAACTTTTGTCATAGAAGTCAGCTTGATTATTTTCAGCCGAACAGTGACCAGAGCGAATTAGCTGCAGTCCCTGTTCGGATATTCTGACATACAATAGCTTGACGGGGAAGAGTGCCACATCCACGCTAAACAGCATATTTAGGTGTATGGACAAATTAAGTTGTCGATGTGGAGATTAGGTGCTGACCAGACTTTGCAGGAGTTGATTACTTAAACATCACTTTAAATTGCTCACTGATGTTATGGTGGGGGGTACAGCCGATCTGTCTCAAGTCAATCTTACAGGTGCTTTCCCTACAGTCTTCTTTGGATTTACTAACAATTCACTTGTTGACTTCAAATAAAGTCCATCATCTACAACCTAATAGTAAGGACTAGGAATCTATAACTTGTTTCTTTCCTGCAACCTTTCCCATTAACAGTCACTGTATTCAAATCCCAACACGGTGTAGAGAAGTAAATGAGCAAAGAATATTTGACTTATAGCGAATATAAACAATGGTTATTGTGCACACCTACTGGTTTGTTTAGTAACTTTATCTACAATTTACACTGAAGTTACCCACAGATTTCCCAGTGCACACATACATGCTCTTATCCAATGGCCATATAGACACATTTCCACAGTTAGTGAAAGGGAAAATGGCCAAATCATTTCCAATTCGTAAAACCTTTTTCTGTGAAACATGTGCATGAGGGTCATCTGTTGCTTGGTAAAACTGTTACCCATATGTGCACAAATGGCAGCCATCCAATGTCTGAGTAGCTTTAATGTATCCATAAACATAATTGCCTAAACAAACAGCTTTTGGCCAGATGATCTTCATGTCTATGGCTACTACTAAACCTACAAGGTTCTCTCAGGGACAACAGTTTGGATTTTTTTTGCCCATCCTTCTTGTTTTCTATACCAGTCCTCTGTCCTCTTGCTCTCCACCAAACTAGAAGAAAACATGCACAGCTATGCATCAAAAAAAAAAATCTCTAGGAGGCTGCATTGTGTAGGTCAATCATCTAATTTTTTAAGGGAAGCAGTAAGGATAGGGCAGTTTCTCCAATAAACAAAAGGAAATGGTCATAAGGGTGTGGATTTTTAAGGCAACAGAGGAAGGAAGAGAGGTACCGTGACTAGATGCTAAGGAAAACAGCAGCAGTTGGCCAATATTTAGTTTTAACCGCTCAACTGCTTTGTACCCCAAGAACACAAATACAAGGCTGTCTTGTCTTTAGCTGTTCCATAGACACCAAGGGGGTTATTCAAAAAAGGGGTGAAGAGTTTGGAGAAGGCAGGAGAAGTAAACAATCTAGGACAACATAACTCAACTGGAGAGTTGAATTTGAGAATTTTTCCAAATCAGCTATTTTGGCCTAGATTGTTCACTTCTTCTGCCTTCTCCTAACTCTTCACCCTTTTGTGAATATCGCCCCAAATCCTCACCTGATCCAGACAAAAAAAGATACCAGACATGGAATCCAAGATCTATGGGTAGCTGTAGAAATATACACAATTAACCTTCAAGTGCTGGTGATGGAGGTAAAATAGGAGATTACCGACTAAGTTTACTTTTCTAAAACGTTTCCTGGAACAGCCATATTTAGGGCGTAACATGAAACATGGTCACATCCCAAACCCCACACCCCTAACTTGCCTGAATCATAGGGAGGGTTCTCCTCGCAGGCTGTTGTAATTTGTATTTGGTGTGGCTGTGTGGCTTTGTCCACACAACTGCGACATCTATCCACAGATCCATTCAGAAAACTGAATGAGCTGTGGCAGAGGGATTTGTAGTTCTCAGTAGTGCATTGATACTTCCTTCCATTCCCTTATTGGAAACTCCACTTGCTGATGCAGATAGGGGCATAAGTCTGCAGGAGCCTGAGCATTGCATATGCGATACTCCACATGGAATGAGTGTGTATTTTTTTTCAAAATGCTGGACTAGACTATGCCTGTAAGGAACTGCATTTGCAAAAAGGGTAACTATCTGAAAACATGTTATGGAGAACCTATCTATGCCTGCCTAAATACATAACTGAACTGGTGGAAATGTCTTCAGACGTACTTATTTCTTCTTTGTCTTGTACATAATTGCAATAGCTTGGCAATTTTTGTGTCCAAGGATCCTACCGACTGAGATAAGTTAAGGGGGAGGATCTAAATAAAAATAATTACCTGCATATTTGCAAAAGATTGTAAATCAAGTCGTACCCTCTCGGAGTTTTGCTGGGCTGCTCGTTCAGCTGCTCGCTCACTTCCAGGAGCCTTCTTGTCAGTGACAGGGCCATCCGCTGGGCTCATCTCTGAATCGGAGAGTAACCTTTCGCTACTACTGTAAGAAGCAAAAGAATTAAAAAGTATATTAAACATAAATCTGGGTTGAATTTGAGTTATACATTTCCAGGCCACGTTTAATGAGCCAGTGCCTACGGCCACTGTTCTGTACATCATAAAACCCTAATTTCCTAGTTTTACCTAAAGGCTTATAAAAAAATAAAAAAAATAATGCAACAGGACTGCCCCTCTTAATAGTAGGCACTGCCCTGTGTGCCATTTACACATCCATTAAGACACGCAAATATCTCAAAAAGGTTTATTACACAGAACAAAAATAGTGTGTAAAATACAGTAAACAAGAGCAGCCAATTAGCAGATGTCTATAAAAGTAACCCAAAGAAGCCAAATCACCAATCCTCTTTCAATCAGAGCAAAAAAGTCAAATCCTAGTGGTAGCTTTGAAAATCATAACCTCCGTCTTCAACACTGTGTTGATAAAGAGGAACATAAAAAAAACATTCCAGCCAGAACTTACTGTAGGTGGGAGTTCTTAGTGCCTTGTAATAATTCCACTGTCTGCCTCTTAGCGCAGGGTGCTTTGGTTGAACTCAGCATCTGTTTGAGCTCATTGGTATTTGCTGAGTGAGACGGACTTCTTGGCATCCCTACTTCCACAAAGGCATCATTACCACCTACAAAATAAATAAATAAGAAAAAATTAATATAAAAAAGGTAAAACAACTGGGGTGGTAGATGATGATGATGGTGATGGTGGTGGTGATGGTGGTGGTGGTGGTGGTGATTGCACTGGGCAGCAATGTAGTAAAAATAAGTTTGCCTGTACGTTTCATTTGTTTTGTATGGGTCTTGCACACATTTTTCTCCAGCACACTACATTTTATTTTTTCCCCAAAAGGATTTAGTGATTTTCATTGCAGCCGATTTGTTACCAAACGCTTTATACACAGTGAAGGGCACAAACACAAGACCACCCTCATTGTCCTCTTACACTGCTTTATAGACTATACTGTAGCTGGACAAAGACTGGGACTTTATTACTATTTTCTGTGATCCTCCTAACAAATAGTCAAAATTGTTGTATATTTCTCTATACTCAGAGGGCAATATACAACTATTCTACCCACAGACACATTGATAGGTTAGGCCCAGTCTCAGAAAAGATGAGCGCATGGAAATATGGAAACCCCACAATAAAGAGGAACTTCTTTAACGCACCTTCTGAGTCTGACTTTGTGTTTGTTTGGACAGGTGAGCTGCGATTGTTTGATGGCCTAGCTGTCTCAGGAAGGTGTGAGTTTATCACTTTGTCTCCCAGCGATGGCATGGATATTGAGCCATATTTGTTTGACTGCTGCAACAGTAAAAACATGTAAGAATAATAGATGCTACACATACTAAAAAAAAAGCAGAAAGTGTTGTTACAGCTCACACTGTGGATGAATTAATGAGCAAGGAGATCAGCAAATAACATAAGAACATCTAATACAATATACAGATAAAATGAAGGGTTTCAGGATTTTAGGACTTCGTGGTCACAATTTATTACAGTCCTCAAGTGAGATCACATTATCCATTCCATGTTTTCTACGTGTTCCATATGTCATATTTGGCAAACGCAGAGTTGTACACACAAGTCAGATGACTATAATATGATATTGACCATTCAATTCCTTGGAAATACTGAAAGCACAAGCAAAGGGGGTGCAGGTGATGCCCTTTGCAGACAATGAGGAACACCACTACTTTCTTTTATGAACATTTTTGGTGAAGAAAGGCAGGACAAGTACAGGGAAAAACAGCCAAGATGGGTTCAAAATGTTCTGTGTAAGAACAGCCCATTCAAAAGAACAATCGCTGAACATGCAAAACAGAAACAAAAAAACAGGAGTTTCTGCAAATGCTGGTCTTGTTTTGAGCATCTTTTGGGGAGATCAGGAATTTATGATCAACATACTGTAAGTGCTCTTCATCATACAGCAATTTTCTAGTTTCTTTATTGAGATGTTAAAAGCATATGCAGCCCCTGTTGGCATGGTTGCAAAGTTCATAAAACAAAACCAGTAAACATCAAATGTACAATAACCAAGACCTACTTTCACGTGACCATTTAATGCTGATGTGGCTTTCTTGCATTCAGAGTGCATGCCATTCATGTGTACATCAACTGGTGTTAGTCCAGGAGGAGGCGATGGTGTATTTTGGCCATAGTTGGGCACTCCAGACAGCAGAAAGCTAGTCAACGTAGCTTGTGCAGCAGATGGCATCATCATATGTGGTATTGCAGAAAACCCTAAAAATTAACACACATTTTTACTAATACCAATGATTTAATTACAATAAATCCATTTCAATCTGTCATTTCCAGCTAATGAACAACCAGCAATGTCACAAGGACTTCACTAATGCATCAAACTCATGTTGGTTTTGGATTATACCAACCAGATTTCATATGCCATTACCCCATCATCTAGCTGGTCCTCGTGGAGCATTACAGACCGTCTTTATTTATACACTAAAAGGACCAACTCTGAACCAAAAGAAAATGAATGTTATTATAAAAAAAAAAAAAGTTGCTGCTTTAGCTGATCTATGCATTATTAATAAGCGTATGAGAAAATAACTTGCTAGTTTTGGAGTGAGGAAGACTTTTTCCATTTTGAAAAAAATTAAATCTAAAAGCCACTTCATAAGATCTAACCATGGTTCAAAAATACAGGAAGAGAAAGGCTGAAAAGTATGAACTTGATAACCAAGTAATTTTGGTCTAGAAAACATATTACAATTTGGATTAGCATGACTAACTCTCTATCTCATCTTACAGCACGTTATATGTTTAACCCCTGTGTTCTTTATCCAGAAAGGAAACAAGCATAAGGCAACCTTCTTGAATCAGTTTCATGGCTTGCAGACTTATCTGTGCAAGAGCAGCCCATTTTAAAACATAAAACATGCCCTTGCATCCAGACTTAGGGAAACCTGGATTCCAGTCTGCTTGGCAACACAGGACCAATTTCCATCTTAAACACAATAACGGCCAGAAAAAGAAAACATTTCCCAGGGTGGGTTAGAACTGCAACCAATAATTATGTCTAAAGCCATACAGGCATATCTAAATGGAAACTGGAGGAATTTAAGAAACTGCAAAATAAACTGAACAATGTTTGACCCGTTTCTTTTTTCAGAGGACTGGAAGAGTATGGAAAGAACACTTAAAAGCAAAAAATGTCATATTGCCATAATATACAAGTTTACAGTTTTGTTGGTAATTATGTCACTTGTTTAATGAGTTTGGATTTCATGCATACTTGGATTTAAAAACCATTGGCCATGGATCTATGAAAGATCATATGATTTTATGAAAAATTATGGAGAGAATTGTTCCATTGCAGGATTTTTTAGTAGGCCTACCAGTGCCAAGCACTTGGCCTTTTGACTGCAGTGGCAAAGACTTGAAAGGGAGACCAGATAAAGGGGTTTGTGTTATCTGTTTGAGAGAGAGTCAGATCAAAGTTATTAGATGTCCCAAGAACTGCCTTGTAAGAAAACATGAATAACTGTTTTATTCCCCAGGTTCAGATTTAGGTTACTGGTTTTTCTACCATTGCTAATGGATTGGGTGACCCCATTTGCCAAGCAGCATATATGCATACCTGCAAGATCTCAGTGTTGAAGAAAAACTGCTTCTGTTTCCCACTGTACCCAATCAGAAGCCTCACTTGACTTTCCTCCCCCTAACCCCCCACCCCTGTTCCCCTTGTACTAACAAAATGAGAGCTGGAATTGATTTTTCTAATTAGCCTGTGCCACCAGAATGTAATTTCAGATGAAAGCTTAATGCTATCATCAAGCTACTCTTATAAGGTTTAAGGTTCATATTACCTGGAGCACTGGAGGCGTTGGCTAATGAAGCTGCCCAAAGTGTTGGGCTAGGTGCCGCAGAACTGGGACTGTGCAGCGGGCTGACAGTACTATTGAGGGCATTCAGCAGAGTATTCTGTGCAACTGAGGAATTAATGGAGAGAGCATTTGGGCCCAAAAGACCTGGTGGGGAAAAAATACACAGATTTAAATGTAAGGACACATTTTTATTGTATAGTGACACTTTTTACTAAATACAGTGTGGACTGACACCAAGGATCTAACCATGAATGCTATATTGTATTCAAAAGGACTCCAAGTATTCCTCATAATTTTGCAGGACTTCTAATGGACACACAAAACTGTGGAACTTAACGATCACAGTACAATTATAAACCAGCCTGAAGGTGTTTATCGCTGAAATCATAAATTCGTTGATTTTTGTTTAATCGTCAATGAAACCTCCAGCCTGCATGTGTCCACTATGTCAGAGCTGACATAATAACCGCATGGTCAGGAACCATTCTGATTGGTTCTCAAGTCATGAGTTGGAACCCTGGATTTAAGCGATAGCCAGGATTGAGAGTGAGCAGCCACAAAGTGTCAGCTGCAGTGCTTATCTGTGGTGCCAATAGTGTAACGGTTATAACCATTTGCACTATAAAAAAATACAGTATATTCAAAATGGAAATCTTTATTAAGTAACAAATAAAAGCCTTTAAAAAGAATTTCTGGAAAGCAAATTATTCATATGAGGTTATTGCCAAGTTAACCAACATATACTGTCACTGATAAGTTTGGCTTGGGCATCTAGCCATCAATGACCTCTGGTCACAAAATCGTTGACTTAAAATAGTTTTTTTGGCTTATTTTTGGAATGATTTGGTAAGATATGCTGAGTGACCTTAAGTCAATCATCTGCTGGCTCCTAGTTGGTAATTTCATATGCAATATTTTTTTTTACCTAACCAAAAAACAATTTTAGCCCTGAACATAGGTTAACAGAAAACAAACAAAACACCATACATTGCTTTTAAAAGGCACATAGTTTTGTGTGCTACCCTGTAAATCTGGTACCGCACAGTACCACGAAATGGAAACACTAATGTGCACTATCTGTAGAAAATATATCAAGACAACTGGGCTTGCTGTATTTTTCTTGAAGACGTTTTGCTGGCCATTCAACTAGCTTGCTGAATTTCTCCGAATTGAGAAAGCTAGTCGGATGACCAGCGAATCATATTCCAAGAAAAATATAGCAAGTCCAGTTGCCTTGATTTATTTTCTACAGATATACGATGACCTGGTTTGAATGAGAACCTTCACAGACACTATGGGCTCTGTTTAAAAGGCATAACTTACCTAATCCAGTAAGCCCCAAACCTGCTGTCAAGATATCTAGTCCATGGTAAGGCATTGTGCAAGATATGGTAGACTGGCTTGTAATGGCCACACCACTGCTATCAAGCCCAAGAAGACATTTTCTGGCTTCATACATATTTAGGGCGTTTCGTTCCACACTTTTCACGATCACAGACTGCAAAAAACAAATGCAAGAAAAATTACCAGACCAATGGTGAAAATAGAGTTTGGTTCAGTTAACCGCTCGCTTAGTCTTGTAAGGCCTATTGAGGGGGAACAGGGAAGGCCCCCAAATGTAATTGGTTACTTGCAATTACCATTGTGACTAATAAAAACAAAACAGGCGTCTCATTCACATCTGTTGTGTTCTCTTATCTACTCTGTTTTTATGAACATTATTCTGACTTATCAGGGTCCACTGGTTTACAGAGCGCTGCCTTAAAGGTAAATTCCAGCCTTTGGGGGGGGGAAAGCAGACTTGCTAATAAAAGAAAAAAAATGTGCATTTATATATACTTTTTTGCATAGGAGCCAGTAAAGCATTGCAACCGTGATAAGTAGATTGTGGGTGCAACACTCTGGCTCCTGCAGACCCTTCCTCCTGTCCATGTACAGACATTCAGTAACATGGACAGGAGGAAGGGCCAATGGACTGCAAATGTGGTGACATCACCGCACATGTATTCCATTGAGAACTACATGTCTCTCCCACGGTGGCTGATAGAACTTGTAGTTTAACCATTCACAGATCTCGTCAGAGGATCTGTGAATGGATGAGACGGCAATATACATCGTGCCACGCACAGCCTCACCAAATTCAAACTTGTAAACAAGCCTGCAGGGAGAAGTTGTATTAGGGGGTTGGAATCTGACCCTGAAACATGGTCAGAAAGGTACACTTTAAACTGCAATACCTATATATACTGGAGTTCGACACTCCACCAACACTAGTCCATGTCAATTTCCTATAACAGGACTGTCCATGGTCCCCGCTATCAGTTCCATGTCTGAGATAATTTGTCAAAATGAGCCTCAGTTATCAGCATGCCTATACAGGAAACCTAAGCGTCTAGTGACATGCTGTGACATTCTTCAATAAACATATCAAAGAGATTTTGATTTCGGAACTTCTGTGTGTGTGCACGCTGGTGACCTACTGAGATTACTCTGAGTTCTACACGCGTCATCCGTGTGATCACCATGAGCACCACCAACAGTGAAAGGTTACAGACCATAAGGAGTGCAGGTGGTTCTTGGAAACAATTATACAGGAAACATGGTCATGGGAAAAATACAGCAGCCTCCAATGTGAAGCTCCTGAAAATGCTTGTTGCCCATCCAGGTGCATGCTTGTTCTAGGACAGTGACCAAACATACATTTTCAAAAAGGTGAGAAATGGCAGCTTACATATTTCTATCAAGACAGGTGAACTTTAACAGATATATCAACGGTAACCCTCAAAATTGGAGATATCCAGGATGAAGCAACAACAATTTTGCCAAAATATATTTCGTAGATCGTATTGAGGGTTGGCTGTTTTCCGCATACTAAGTGCCTTCTTTGTGATTAGTCTGCACTTTAACAGAACTGCACCACCACAATTAGCATCATTATTGGGTTTTTTTCTAATGAAAGCCTCCCACACACTAGGGAGTATCACACAGATCTTTGTAGTGATGCCATCCAGATAGGTACAAAAAAGCATTAAAGTTAGTATCATACCACCACTACCCAAAACTACATTGTGACTGGTTCAGTAGTCACATTATGCGTTATTATAATTTAAATGTATTTTGAGTGGTATAAAAACCTATTATAGCAAATCATATTGTGCTCTGTCACTTGCTTTCGAATGGTTAGCTGGATAGCTTTCTTTAACATGCAAAACAAAAATTACTTTCAGACTTGATTTGTGTGGAAACTTACTTTACTTGGCTGCTTTGGCTTTGGTTTAATGCTGATAAAGACATCTAGTTGTTCCATGAGTTGAGTAATGTACTGTGGTTCTACTTCAATTTCTTCCTTCATGTCAAACATCAGGACAAGTGGGAGACAACCCTGTGAGAAAAGCCCAAAGGTAACATGATATATCACAATATGGCTCTACTTCATCACTTAATCATGCTTAATAAAGTGCAAGCTCTAAATAAAATGTTAAAATACAGAGTGTGTTTTACGGTACTATTATTACTATGCCATCACTGATCATTGTAATATGATGCTTCATTCTAAACCTAGTTTACTGGTAAAACAGACTTTGGATGAGATTGGTAGCGTATGAAATATGCAGGCTGCCATTGATGAGTTCATTATGACACAATTGGTTTGCTTGGCTGTCCCGCAGATTCTATCGGTATTTCCAATAATTTCTGCAAAACAGATTCAGGGGCAAGTCTGAAGATCAGGCACTCTGATCTTTTCTCTGACTTTTCTAGCTGCAGGCTTGTTCCAGGTCAGTGGCCAGCCAGACCACTAGCATTTTCAGAAACGCATTAGCAATAGCAGCATCCATATTCACTTGTTAAGCCCTAAAACTGCATTCAAGTACCTTAACTATTAACAAAAAAATTACCTTATTTGTGCATCAATTAGCTGTGGAGCATCAAATCATCTCTGGATTCATGCTGACACTGTCCTTCCTTCTGGAGGGTGACTACTTTTGTTCTCCATGGTCCCTGTGTGTGTTGTAAAGTAGCCACCGTTTCAAGCTCACACCCGTGATGGACTACAATCTCAGGTTTAGTTTAATAATTTGTATAGAGATTGTGGTCTATCACAGGAGCGTGCTTGGAGCGGTGGCTAATTTACAACGCACACAGGGACCATGGGGAACAAAAGTAGCCACCCTCCAGAAGGAAGGACAGTGTGCGCACCAATTCAGAGATGACTGGATAATCTACAGCCGAGTGATACACAAATAATAGTTAAGGTACTTGATTGCATTTTCAAGATTGAACTCCTGAGTTTAGTGTCACTTTAAGTGACATTTAAATATACAGAAGAGTGAAAAAAAATGCTGTTGAAATCACCAAACACTGGTATGGGTTACTGTGCTTTGTACACTACTCTTTGCAGTGGGTAGCAGTAGATTTCAGGACGCAGGCTTAAAACATTGATAAAAAAAAAAAAGAAAAAGTGGCTACATAGTTGTTTGGGAGTGCCATCTGGTGGAACAACAATATATAGCACAAGACTTAGTTATAAAATTCCACATCCATAGGGATACCCGAGCAGGAATGCCCCACTACATTCCTATAAAATCTCCTGTAGTAAACAGCCACAGTGGCAGAAAAGCAAGACACTGATAATGATTATTAATTTGTTAAATAAGTGAACAGAGATCTTATTACATTATTAGTGCCTGGAATTAGAGAAGTACTAAAGGTTGTTTTTTTTTTACATGAATGCATTCTCTGCATTAAGGCAAAAAACACCCAGCACTTTCCTAACACCCCTGTCCCTCCAACACTCACCTGCAGCCGCTTGTATCCTCCGCCGCGACCTGAAAGATACTTCCTGGTTGTGAGGGACGGTACTAAGGGCAGAGGAGCCATAGGCAGCTTCTGCCATCAGTCAAGCTGTGACTGCAAGGGTGGGGGGCGTGGCTGGCCGCACGCTGTGCGTCTCTATGGACGCACACATGTAGGTGCAGGCATGGCCGCGACCGTGCAGGTACGGTTGCCTGCACAGCAGTCAGCTAGCTGAAAGAGGCACCCGTACTATAGGGCTCGCGGTCTGGATGCCACTTGAGAACAAGGACATTACATAATAAAAAGAACAGTTCTATAGTAAGTCTGGCCCCAATAAAACAAATTTTAAAAAACCCCAAAGGTTTAATGTCACTTTAACACCTCACTCTAATTTTACACCAGCTTGAATGTTTAATT
The DNA here is from genome assembly GCF_000935625.1 of Nanorana parkeri. Taxonomy (NCBI): domain Eukaryota; kingdom Metazoa; phylum Chordata; class Amphibia; order Anura; family Dicroglossidae; genus Nanorana; species Nanorana parkeri. The sequence continues at coordinate 723,565 of NW_017307072.1, read as the reverse complement.
CAGAAAGTAGAGCACTCAGCATCAGTTTCTGCATTGTTTTGTAGTCCTGTGGTGGCAGCAGAGCGGATGCTGTTAGTTTTTAGAGGGTTAATATCCACTCTAGAACAAAAATACAAAGCAGAGTTCTCGTTGCAAAATTATTTTTGTCTCAACCAGTTGTGCAGACTGGGCGTTCTACAGACGGCCAAAATAAATTTTATCGCAGTACACAGGGTGTGTGTAGTACTGCCCTATGCTTCTACCCTGCTGCCAACCCTCTCATCCACCCAAACACCCACTATTTTTTTTTTAAATTAACATTAAAGAACAAAAAAAAGCATTTTTAGTTGTTTAGTTGTGTCCCTATTGTCTAGGGATTACATAAAAAAAACAAAAAAAAAACAATTTTTCAAGACATCACGAGAAGAAAACCTATTTTATTTTTTTTACAGCAAAGATATATATTACTTCATTGTCTGAAGTAATGGCAAAAGTTACTGCCGAATAAACAGGCCCATGGAAATGTAAAAATTACTTTGGTCCATGGGTAGACGTCTGGTGTAGAGGTGTGAGAGCTGAAGTGGTTAAGTTGTCATAGTTTTAAGACACAATTTTTTATACTCAGGAGCGGGTTGCATGACACAACATAACCCCTCTTAAAATACATACCATGAGATACTGCCTGGCAAGACAAACTGACTCGATGGTGCCTTGGAGGTAGACTGTGGACTTCTTTAAAGGGTTATTTGGGTCTGGGAAGTGGATCTGAGCACCAGTTCTCTGCATTATATGCTTGATGTTGCTGCCATTGCGGCCCATCATGAAGAGGTGATGTTGAGCAGCAATATCCAGCTGTGTGCTAACAGGAATAGCATTTGCCAGGCTACCAGCAAGATGTTCCAACAGCAGTGCTGTTCCTTCCTATTAAAAACATAAAAGAAATGATTAGTCCATTATGCTTCTGTTTAGACCAGAGATAATATACAATAAGTACTTCAGAGTTACTGTACAAGATTTTTTTTATTTTGCTACTTTATATTCTCCTTTTAGAAAAATTCAAAAAAATAAAGTGGGCACACTTGCCTGTTTCCGATGTACTGCCATTATTTCTATGCATATGCTAGCTTACCTGGATACTATTTTTATGGATAGCAGAGACTTGGGTATAGGAGATGCAAAGGGAATTAATAAATACAGGAGGTGGGGAAGTTATTCTTGGGGTTCCCAGACCGTATTATATCTGCTCTTACACCTTACCTACCAGTCATATAATCAAAGCACACTTCACTAGTACAAAAAATAGTAGTGTGTATCTCTTTCCTTCACTTCCCTTATCTGCCGTTTGAGACTTTTTCAGGTGCATGAGAATTAGAAAAGAAAGTTACACTGTACCCAATTTTAATTACTAGCAACTCAAGGGCTGAATTGTGTTATCCTTTAAGACACATGGGTTCCTTGGTTTGAATTTTGCATGAGGGTCCTGAGGCTTTTAGTTAAACCCCACTCCATCCAGCACCCCCAAGTACAAACATGCTATCTGCATCCTGAAGCACTAGCGACTACACTCCTGTACACTGCAGCCCCAGCCACCTATCAAACTCCATTCCTTCCAGGTAATCCCATTGAACTGTCCTCCAAGTCTCTTATATAGATACTATATTCCTATCGGCTTTTCTTTGGTGTTACCAATTATTCTGCCCACTCTGTTCATATATGTTTTCCTTACACTAGAGCAGGCAATAACCCCTTAAAGCAGTGTTTCTCAACCTGTGTAACCTCAGGTACCAACATTTGTCCTTGGTCATTAAGTCGCGACCCAAGTTGTACTGCAATGCAATGCACAGCATTAGGGTACTGCACGTTCCGATGCAGGTGATGGAACTGTGGTTGGGAGGTGGGTTTGGGGTACCATTCAAATGAATGGCAATGCAACACACCTTCCACACCAGAATGCACGGTAGGTGCGATTGCATGGTACAGTGCATTAAATCACACGGGACTGTGTGATTAACGCACTGTACTAGTGTGAACAGGCCCTCAAAAACACAGACACAACCACAGACAGTCTCACACACAAAACATACACACTCCAAAAAAACATTTTTTCTCTTTTAAGATCCACCCAGTCTCCCTACTTCACGAGACCTGGAGTGGATCCTCACCCTGGGGTCCAGTGTGGGCTGCTGTGCTGCAATGGAGCTCCATCCATATGTGCATTGCTTGTGCAGCTCCCTTGGGCACAAGAGGTTGCGGGAGCCAGAATGTGACGTCACTCCAGTCCAGGTTCCTCTACAGGGCACGTGAGGGAGCTGTAAGCAATGCACGTATGGTTGGAGCTCCCTCACAGCAATAGCTCTAGCCCACCCCACCTCAAGCTGACACTCGGCACCGGTAAGCATATTTTGAATGGCTGCTTGGTGCAAGAACTGACAGTGTTGCGCTGGGGGGGGG